>NC_083236.1:32629069-32911569 GCF_032191835.1 Heteronotia binoei
CTTCCCTTCTGCCAGCTGTAAAGAAGTTATTCATATGGTAGAATATACTGGAGTCTTTCCCTGTTGGTCACTAGAAGTATATCTCTAGTCACCGCAGACTATCATATTTGTGAGCCCAGCCCAGCCAAAGTTAAGCGCTTTTAAGACATTCAGTTGGAAAATTAAAGCTTTAAGCACTCTAGCAGAGCAAATATGATTGGGATTTGCGTTGAGAATATTTGTTCAGCACAACATGTGGACTGGAAAGAGGCTGGAAGGGGAAGCAAGTTATCAAACCCCACCATAGCATAAAAGTAAGCATCACTTACCTGCAAGTTTTTCTGCCAAACAGCCCAGTACTGCAGTTGTGTTCCGATGTTTGGCAGGATGACAGGCATCCTGGCGAGCTACAGCTCCACTTAAATTCAGTATTTCTGTTAACTTCTGCAGTGCATCCTAAATTGTAAAGTTTAATATGCAGTCAGCACAAAGTGCCCGACAGACAGACACTCTCCCTTCTTTTCATCTCTGCTCAACACACTATCATTAAGAATGCATCACCACGGTACTTAAGGTTTAAGTTATTCACTGATACATGTGCTTGGAAATCATAAGTATGGAAAAACTTAGTGGACTTCCCTTTCTTGCATCTGTTTTTAAATCCTTCAGTTAAAACACATACCCCTTCACAATCTACATAACAGTAAGAACTAGCAGCACTTCAGGAAATGTTTCAGAGTCCTCGTGCTGCCTGGAGTCCACCATTGACCGCAATCATGCCCGAAGTGGTCAGTTTGTTAAAAATCACTCACCACATAACATAAAGCTGTAAGCCTGAAATCACTCCTTCTAGATTTCAGTAGCTAATCCTAGAATCATAGCTAAAGGAAAAATAAAATCCATCCTGCAACACATAACTACCATGACAAGAATTTCTAGCTAGAAAAGAGCATCTGATAGGAATATTAGAACTCCAGGTTGGTGTTGTGATTGACTCTGCAAATCAGGCTATGCACTGCACAATTATTTCTTAAAATCAGATTTCAGTGGCCATGCTTTGGACAGTCTTATATTTTGCACAGTTATCATGGAAGTAAATTGTTGGCCAAAAATGTATAAACCGGGTAAGAACAATGTTTCTGCAGAATGGCAAATCACATGTGGATTCTGAGTCATAAGCAACTGTGAGCCTCTTAAAATAAAAACAAACCAACCCAGAATTAGAAAGATTTTATTATTTTAAAATGATTTCTAAAAGTGTATTTTTAAAAATACCTCAACCTAGTAATATTTCTCCTTACATGCTCCTTTCAAGAAGAAAAAGAAAGAAGAAATTGGATTTATACCCTGCCCTTCACTACCCGAAGGAGTCTTAGGTCGTTTTCACACTCACCTTAATCAGCAGCGATGACCCTCTTCACCGCGCAGGATCTGCGCGGATTTCGCACTAATTGCCGCGGAGCACCCAGAAGAGCCGGAAAGTCCCAGCGCTTTTGCGGCGCAAACGGAAACTGGTTTTTGGCGGTTTCCGTTTGCACCGCAAAAGCGCCGGGACTTTCCGGCTCTTCTGGGTGCTCCGCGGCAATTAGTGCGAAATCCGTGCAGATCCTGCGCGGTGAAGAGGGTCGTCGCTGCTGATTAAGGTGAGTGTGAAAACAACCTTAGAGTGACTTTCAATTTCCTTTCCCTTTCCCTGTCCACAACAGACCCTATGAGCAACGTTCCCTCTAAGTTGCAGAGTCTTGTGAGCAAAAATTCTACTTTGTGAGCTACTGGCATTAAAGTTGTGAGCTCCTGCATAAATTAGTGTGCTCTGGGGTCATCGTTTCTGAGCTAAGACAAAAATGTGTGAGCTGGAGGTTAAAAATCTGTGAGCTGGCTCACACGAGCATTGTTCCCTCTAAGCTGAGTTAGTGTGATCTAAGTTCACAGTTTTTTAGCCTCCGGATCACACATTTTTGTCTTAGCTCAGGGAAAATGTCCCCAGAGCATTTATTCAGTAGCTCACAACTTTAATGCCAGTAGCTCACAAAGTAGAATTTTTGCTCACAAGACTACACAGCTTAGAGGAAGTATTGCCTGTGAGGTAGGTAGGACTGAGAGAGCTCTGACAGAAACAGCTTTTGAGAGAACAGTTCTGAGAGTTATGATTGACCCAAGGTCACTCCAGCAAATGCATGTGGAGGAGTCAAACCCACAGGGCTGGCTCGCCCACTAGGCAAACTAGACAGTTGCCTAGGGTGCCAGCAGGAGGGGGGCACCAAATTGGGCTCCTCCTTTCCTGGTGCCCACAACAACTGCCTAGTTTGCCTGTCTGCCTCCCCCTGCCTAGAGCCCCCCCTCCCCGCCTTCCCTCCCTCCCCTGCAATGCAACTGCGCTCCGCCCGCCCCCCCCCCCCCCGAATGCACAGTGCTGAGGCTGGGCCCTACTGGCTTTGATGCAGCTGGCGCACCATCTGAGGCTTTGAAACCCACACAGGAGAAGGCTTCACTCCCCCTCACTTCTGGTTTCAGGGCCTACCCGGTAGGGCTTGGGCTCAGCCTCAGCGCAGCACTTTCTGAGGGGGGGGGGGTATGACGGAGCGCGGCTGCATTGTAGCGCTGTGGAGGAAGGGAAGGCAGGCTGCGGTGGGGGGGGAACCGAACCTTGTGATGTGAGGGGGCGACGGAGCATGGTACCGCATTGTGGCGCTGCAAGGGCTGGCGGAGGAGCGGCGGGCAGGAAGCCTATGTGCCCTCAGGCCAACACTGCAAACCCAGTTCTCCCAGATTGTACACTTAACCACTACATCAAACTGGCTCATTATTTGTCCATTTCACAATACTTTTGCCAGTTGCTCTTAAATTTCCAACTTTTGTCTAGGGTACAAATTGATGCAAATCCACCTGAATACCATTATTACCCATTCCTTAAGATAAACATTGTCAAAAATAGCATTAGCTCTGTAGCAGCATTTGCTACATGCTGTTAGAATCAGGCAGAAGATTGCATATGCATTAAACTCACTTTTGTTGGCAATGGACACTCATCCAGTAGTAAAGTTATAACAGCTGGTCCCAGGGGATCTTCTAATGGAATAACTCTAATTAAGGATTGGACAACTTCCAGCCAGCCTTCATCTGTCAACCAAAGAGAGAGAGGTAACTGTCATTGTATAGAGTTTAATCTCCATTTACATGTCAAAAACTATCAAAATTATGACTTCAATAGCATTTTTCAAGATTTGTCTATATAACAAACCTCAGCCATAGCCTCCAAGTTCATTAACTGCTGGTTGAGATATGCAGCAGCTCTCTGGAGGAAGCACAAATATTGATTGCTCCAGGGAGTACTGTTAAGACAAGTTTGCACTTGAATTGATTTTTTTTTTAACTCAGCAAGTGCAGTATTGAGTTGAAATCCTGCCCTCACCACTGAAACGTTGGCTTTGAGAGAAGAAATGATACACTGCTTCCTGCTTACATGCATTCAAATACAATTCATGCATTGGGCATGGGAAGGAAAAGCACATGTTTTCATGCTTTCCGGATCTTGGTGGAGGGGAGAAGAGGAGGAGAAATGCTGAGCAGATTTAGTGCCTCTTTGATATGCTGGCTCAACAAATAGGTCTCAACATACTTGGAGTGTGACAAAGATTGAAAGATGCAAGCTGGTTACCATGTTTTCATCATTTATGTATAAAAAAGCAAGTCATGCATATTCAAATAGGATAATCTGAACTCTCAAAAGCTTCTGCTCTTGAAAGTCATTTTGATCACTCCAAGCAGCACTGTTTCTTATCTTGACATCTTCCTCCAAACCTCTGCAAGAAGGGAAAGATGAAGGAAATACGGCTGAGACTCAGAGGCAGACTGAGACATAAATAGGGCCACTTCTGACGGTTTTTTGGCTTGATGTTTCTTATCCATATGTTAGTAACTGCATCAATTTAGAATTACTAGAATGCAAAAAAAGATCCCAAAGGACTGAATATAGTTTTAAAAACATTCAAGCTCCAGTTTCATATCAAAGATATTAGAAATTTAGCAAACATGAAACTGGTACATCTTTAACTATTTTTAAAAAGCCACCCACAGTTCTCAAGGTACATTTTTAAAATGCACTGATAAAAAGATTCACAAGGCAGTGCTGAACAATCCCAAAGCACAGAGATTCAGACTTCTGCAGCTACTCCATACAACAGAATGGCACAAAAGTACAGCAACTTGGAGGTAGCAACACACATTCGGGGGCACTTCTGGCTCTGCAGCTCCTGACCATAATTACAGCCTTCTGTTTAACTTGGGAAGCACAGCGCACACCTGTTCCGTTTTTGCTGCCCCCAAGGCCTGTTCAGTAGCTCTCTGTAAAGAAACAAATCAGCCCATTATCTTGAGCTTCGTGGCAGCTGGCAGGGCTGATTTTGCAACTACATACCTCATAAATTTAGTCATATCTGACAGGTCTACATATTAAACTAATTGAAATTTTACTGAGCTTACTGTCAAGTAGTGGAGTTATCTGAGTAAAGACTGGCAATTGGAATGAGCCCCTGGAAAGAAATACGCAGTACAAACGTTAAGCTTCTTTTCAGAGCCAAGTGATTTTTTTTCATCAGACTGCGAACGGAAGAAATACCTGTTTCAGCCATTTCGTGCAAAGTCATCATCGAAAAAGGAGGTTCCTGGTCACTGGGGGAAAAAAAAGGTTGTTAATACACACCTGTCAGAATTAAGCAGAGAATGATGCAGACACAGAGGCTTTCCAAGACCTGCATCTACAGTGGGGAAGAGTCATTGTCCTGGGCAGACCAAACAGAAGCTCTGGTGGGATCAAATGGAATATGGTCACTGGAAACAGTCCAGAGAGTTAACTATATTTGTCCCACCAAACCCCAGCAAAACAGAAATCCCCTAAAATGCATTCCAGGGACTCACCAAGCAAATATGTGCCTGAAAGATTTGTCCGTCACCCTTTGGACAAGATACAAATAGCATTTTGGACACTGCGGAAATTACAATAGCTTTCGTGGCAGTGCACAGTCTGCTGAAGAAAAAAGGAAACCAAAGAACCTGACATTTTGCAAAACCTCTTGTTGCACATAGTGGCAGTTCTCTAGATTACAGCCACAATCAGCATTATACACCAAATAAGGTTCAGGTGCCAGAGGCACTAATTTTTTTTCAGCTTGAGAAACAGTGTAATATGACTGTGCTTGCATGAAAGATAAAGGCAAAGAGGGGCTAAGCCTAAAGTCTGAAAATGTATTAAGTAACATCATCAACAGAACAGGAGAGGAAAGGAGAACAGTCTACTGTTCAAGGCAAATACCAAAAATTGTATTATAACTTGGTCCAAGTCTAGCTGCCGAACATCAAACGTGGTATAAAAAAAGTTATAGTAATCCACACCATACTTAACCCACATCAATCCAGTTTTCATCTGGGTCACGGGACGGAGACGGTTCTGGTTGCCCTCATAGATGACCCCCAGAGGCATCTGGATAGAGGTGGCTCAGCAGTGCTGATGCCGTTAGACCTGTCAGCAGCGTTCAACATGGTCGACCATCAGCTACTGACCTGTCGCCTCGCCAACGCTGGGATCCAGGGGTTGGCCTTGAAGTGGCTCTCCTCCTTTCACCAGGGTCGGGGACAGAGGGTGGTGCTAGGAGACGAACTATCCCAACGACACCCACTTATTTGTGGTGTGCCACAGGGAGCAGTACTTTCTCCGATGTTATTCAACATCTACATGTGCCCCCTCGCCCAGACTGCCCAGTACACAGATGACATTCAGCTCTATCTGCTGATGGGCGGCCAATCTGACTCCACCCTAGAAGATCTGACCGCAGCATTGCAAGCTGTGGCGGGGTGGCTCAGGCTGAGTTGACTGAAATTAAATCCGACAAAGACAGATGTCCTGTATCTGAGTCACCACGGTTCGGGACCAAAGGTCCGTTTACCAACCTACGATGGAGCACAGCTCACACTGGCACCCAAGGTTAAAAACTTAGGGGTGCTCTTGGATCCTTCTTTAACAATGGAGGCCTAAGTAGCTGCCAGGTCAGCCTTTTACCATCTGCAGATGGCAAGGCAGTTGATCCCCTTTCTCGAATGCGATGACTTGGCAACAGTGATCCATGCTACGGTCACCTCGAGACTGGATTACTGTAATGCTCTCTACATGGGGCTGCCCTGGTCCCAAATCTGGTGACTCCAGCTAGTGCAGAAGGGTGCTTATGGGAGTTCCTTTATGGGAACACATTCAGCCTGTGCTGAAACCACTGCACTGGCTACTTATAATGTACCGGATTCGTTTCAAGATGCTGGTTACCACCTTTAAAGCCCTATATGGCCATGGCCCTGCATACCTTAGGGACCGCCTTTCCCTGCACATGCCCCAACGAGCGCTTCGGTCCGGATCTCAAAACCTGTTGACAGTTCCCAGCATCAGAGAAGTGAAGCTCAAAACAACGAGAGCCAGGGCCTTTTCTGTTGCTGCCCCTAGCTGGTGGAATGAGTTGCTGGAGAAGGTTAGGGCCCTGCGAGAGCTCTTACAGTTCCACAGGGCCTGCAAAATGGCACTCTTCTGCCAGGCATTTACATGAATGGTAACATCTGCAGCAATGGGACTGGCCCATAAGAACACCACCAATGGGTTACTTCACTGTGCTATGGCGATCCCGAGACCTCTGAGTATAGCTAACCACCAGCATTTAAATCACTGCCTGAAATTATGATAGTAGCACATGCGATTGTTTTAAATTGTTTTTATGTTTTGTTGTTTATTGTATTGGTCACACTAATGTGTCTGTGTCGACCTTTGGTTTGTGAGACGCCCTGAGCCTGCCTTTGGTAGGAAGGTCGGGATATAAATTATATAAAGAAATAATAAAAACTCCAGAAATGGAGACAGCATATATGTGGGCAGTTGTTGATTCTGCAACAGCTGCTCCTACACGTATTTGCTCTGTTGTGGCTCCTGCCTTCTGGAATGGCCTGCCTAAGGGGGTTAAAGGAAAGCTCCCAGTCTCCTGGCCTTCTGCAAACTTTGCAAGACTGAACTATTCAAGAGGGCTTTTCTGCACAGGTATTAGGGCTGCACTGTACAAAAGACCTTACAAACTTACTTGGATAAATTATTGAGGCTGTGGCCTATACTGCTGCATGTAGCTTATTGTTAAGTAGGATCCAATTATGTAACTTCTGTACCACTTAATGTACCATATTAATACTTATGCTATGCTTCAGTTCTTTCTGGTGGTTCCAAACTTCTAACATCCTAATCCGCTGATTACTAAATGTCCCATTTTGTTGATCATACTGACTCACTATATGTAATCTGCCTTGAGCCCCTGTGATAAAGGCAGACTATTAGTAACAAACAATAAAAATACTCTAAATGGAATAATTCTTGAAGCTAAGGGCAACTTTTTAAAACAGCTGTTATTCACAATATGAAGCAGGCCAACTCTCCACTTGACCAAAGAGGCTCTGGCCCACCTTGAGCAGCTGCTTTACACCCTAAGTAGTTACAGAGGCAGTGGTAATGAGAAAAGGACGGAACAGAGCCAGGGTCAGCCTAGTGTGGCCCAGACTTCCCTTTTCAGTATTTCAAAGCTTCTCTTTACAACCCTATGGACTACAAGCTATACTTCTTGCAGCTAACAGCTTAGGGAAACAAATGGTTGCACTAAGTATTCCACATGAACCTGAATGTAGTATTGCATATTGCAGCCACACAGTAAATTGAGAAATGCTGAACAACAGAGGATAAAGATACAGCAAGAGCACACTGCAAAGTCACAAAATATCTAAGTGACCACATGGAGAAAAATGTTTTAACATATAGCAATTAACTTGCACAACATCCCCCCAACACCAGAACATCCAATATAACAACTCTGCTTGATGACTGATTTAATATTAACCTTTGTTAATAGTTTGCTCTCTAGCTGAGAATTTTATGGAGTACTTTTACTAGCAGTTTACTTAAGAGCAGCCTCCTTGCACCAGCTACAGCCCATGTCTATTTTACTGTTGAAGCAGCTCTCAGGGGATGGCATGTTTCTCAAAAATTGTAGGAGGTGCTGCAAGGCCATTTTATTTGCCAGGGCTTTTAATGGAGTACTGACTGCAGATACCCTTTTGGGGGTATTTAGGGTTTTGTTTTATCCTGCATGTTTTAAATTGTGATCTGTAAGCTGTCTTGAGACACAAGGAATGGCAGGATATAAATATTTTAATAAGAAGAAAAATAAAGTACCCATTGGTGTAGTTCACACATGGAACTTGATTAGATATAGTGTAGAGAGAACGTGACAGGATTCTGGGGGAACTTGGATTCATCTATCTGCTCAGTCATGAAGTTGGGTAGGTATTTTGGAACAGTTGCTGGCTACCATATGAGGATTCAAAGGAATAATTCCCATAAACACTGCTTTGAGCTGTGTGGAGGTGTGACAAACAGGCCCACTTTGACTCACAGACCCTGTTCTGCTGGCTCCACTCCTTGGCTTGCACCACTTCCTGTAGGGAGCTATTTCACTACTTTCAAGTGAAGGATTGGCAATGAGTGCCTTGACTGCTTGCCTTCCCCCTTCCTGGGACACCTCCTTTAAAGTAGCATGGTCTAGTTGGGGGACTATGTGGCACAGGGATTTACTGCCAGCATTCAAAATATAAAAATGTTTATTAAAAAGGGGGAAAAGTTACAAGTGTACTTTTTACATCAGCAACCAGAAGAACAAAGAAAAGTTGGTCATGATCGCATCCTTCTTCCCTTGGTTCTAGAACATACTCTACTTAAATGCTGAAGTAGAGCAGGCAATTCCAAGCTTAGTAAGTTATGAAATCTTCTAAGGATGTCTCATTGGTTCAGGTTTCTTTCTAGTCAGGTCTAGCTGAATGTTCAGGATGGCTGCTGTCTGTCCTCTTCCAAGGCCCAGCATCAAGAGACCCTCCCCTCCTTGCAGCAAGCACTTTTATTAAACCCCTGGCTCCACCCATTTTACATCACTCTCCACCCTTTTTAGTTGGACCGCCCTGGTCCCAAGTGGACTTGAGACACATGCATCTTGGGGCATGCAGGTGCATCCTGGGAGCCCTCCTGGAAGGCATTCTGCGAAATATCCAGGAGTCACCTGAAGATTTTTAAAACAAAATCCCTCAGTTCCTTTGCAAGCTGAGTCATTTGCATAACTATGGCTGGTAACTGATTTAGCTTCCTGCCCTTCCAGAGAGAACAAACAAACAAATTACTTTTGAAACTCAGAGTGAAGGAGGGGAAAATGCATTCTGTCACTGGAGGAATGGCAGGAGATATGCAGATACATTTTTTGTGAGATAAGATACTGTTTGATGTAGCAATAAACAGAGAGCTCTGGAGATAAGACTTGGATCTTTTATCTCTTTTTCCAGGAAGGAGTATAATTTTCAGAGTGGTCACTCTTCCCCACAATGTATCCCAAGGGCCACTGTCCTGGAATCTACCCATAATAATTTGTAATTCAGCAATTTCTCCATTCTGTTCTTGACATTCCTTTGCAGTAAAACAGCTAAGTGTTGAATTACAAATTATATGAAATTTGGAACAAACACCTCCCCAGGACTGAACAGGGATATTGTTTTTTAAATCTCATTACATATGCTAAACCCCTATAGCTATATATCCACAGTATTCCAATGCATTTCTCTTTTAGAAGCATATCAGAATAATTTTTTTTGTATTGGCATACTCAAATAAGGGATATTGGCTGTTTATCTCATTGCATATACTAAACCCATCTTCCACTACATTTTTATGTATTTTTTTCTAATGGCAAACTAGAATGATGTTTATAATGTATGTTACATGTTAAAAAGTAAATTAGGTGCCCAGACTTGCAAGCAACAGAGCAATTAACAGACAGATTTTGTTGCCTTATGGCACTCTCACCATAATTCTTCCATTCTGACATGTTATTGTTTTGTTGGTTTCCCACACAAATGCTATCCAGACCAAATGTTCTTTCAATTTGTTAGTTTCACTATTTTGCCACTGGATTCTAACTTTGTACCACTTTGCATTCTTAACCACTGCCCACCAGCCAGGGCCAGATTAACAATTAGGCTAAGTAGGCAGTGGCCTATGGGCCTCCATGTTATTAAGGGCCCCAGGCTGGCTTTTCCCCCTGGGTTCCCCCCGACTTGCAGCCCTCCCAGCCTGCACACGCAACCAGCAACTGAGCCACTCTTTGCCCGACTTGCCCGGTGTGACTGGCGTCCTCGCCAAGTTTGCCTCTCTCTGCCTCAACCCCGCAGCTTTGTTAAAGGGACTTTTGAGAAGGTGCCTGCATGCTGCAGCGGGGTGGGGGGGGGGTACAGGTGGCAGAGCAGCCACTCCAACTCTGAGGTAACTGCCCCAAGATTTTGACTGCCTAGGGCCCTCCACAGGGTTTAATCCAGCCCTGCCACCAGCTATATGTAGCTCTGCTCACTGTACCCCATTCCACTGTCCGATGAAGTATGTATGCATATGAAAGCTTACATTCTGAATAAAACTTTGTTGGTCTAAAAGGTGTTACTAGATTCTTACTTTGTTCTACTGCTTCAGACCAACATGGCTGCCTACCTGGATCAAGCTTCCCTAATACTACTGAAATAGTAGACAAATTAAGGCAAGCAAGTCTATAGGAACACAAAAATCCAATCCAGGCATACAGATGGTTACATGATACAGCCCTAAAAAAAAGGTAGTCCCCTGTGCAAGCACCAGTCATTTCTGACTTGAAAACACCCACAGGGAATCAGCCTGATGTTCAAGGTTTTGCAGGAAGAAGGCAAAAGGTTTGTATCTGCGTGTGCCTGCATATTTGAACTGGACTTTAATCTCACGTCTAGGAAGGAGGAGACTAAAGTCAATGCAGGTTTATTTGATAGCAAGTTTTACTGAGTTCGGTGTTATTTATGCCTGCTAAGCATGTATAGGACTGCAACCTAAAAGGGAAACAGGCCCACACACAAAGACACAAAGTCTGAATTTCTCATTAACCCCCAAGACCATTAGTCAATTGTATAAGTGTGAAGGGAGCGGGGAGGGAGGTATATAGCTTATTCTTGTGCCTCTGTAGAGGCATATTCAAAACCCAAGTTCAGAAAGCACTCAGTGAAGTCTCCTTAGCATATTCTGTCTAATCTTACAATCTGGTGAGCCGCAGTCAGAACAGCGAGGATTGAATTTACATTCATCAGTTAATTTACTTCAGCCCCTGCACTATAGCCTAGCAGAAGGTGACCAAATCACCTCTGTGAGATACACTTATATGCACTTTTTGAGTCTGGTGGAATCATGGAAATCTTAATGGGAAGTGAAGGATGTGAAAGGATTTTTGCAATTTACCACTGCCCCTCACAACACGAGTGAGGCATTGCAATGAGTCCACCTCAAAAGCACTGGACTGTTTTGAGTTACAGGACTAAGTCAAATTTCAACGAAATGAAAGACAGATTTAGAAGACAGCTGTTCAGGGAATACTCAGGTATAAAGATGAGAACAGAAGCGGAGAACCTCTCCTGAAAAGCCAGAGGGTTCTCCAGTTTTGGCACAAAGTTGTGTCTGTTTATGCTTCCATGGGAATTACTTCATTAGCAGGCCTGGAGTAGGGAGGCCATTAGATCACAGCCACCACTAACCACCAGCACAAGAGCCTGCAAGAGAAGGAGAGTTCCTTTCTTGCAATTTTGTTCTTCAGGAAATACTTACTTGTCAACCAGCGTCCGAATTACTGCCAATGTGTCAAGTACTAATCCATCTACATTCTGTTTCTTCCTTCTTGGTTCATGCGGCCCCCGGCCCCGCCGTGGGGGTCTTACTGGGTCTCTCAAATGGCTCCTTGTTTCAGGTACTGGTATTCTGCTGTTCTCTGCCTGGCGACTCCTGGACTCCCCATTGTCTTCTGCCCCGCTATCTTCTCGACAAATGCAGGAATTGCCCATGCTGGTATCCCCCAAGGTTTGCAGCAAACAACGAATATGCTGTTCAAGAGTCAGCCGTAAACCTCGGAGAAGGCTTCTGCTCACATAGAACACAATCAAAGCAACGACAATCATCTAGACAGTTTTAAGAGCAATGTTTTTTGGATCCTGAATAGTGGCCTTTGCATCATAGGAGTTTGTAATAAGTGGAATGGATGGAAAATGGCTGGTTTAGATTCTGACATTCTCACTGGAGATACACATTTGATATTCAAAAGAAGGCCTGTGGGGAAAGAAAAAATATATTAACAATAACATCTAGATTTAAATTGCAATATAATGCAAACAAGCTCTTCTCCAAACAACAAAATAATTTCAGGTATGGATTCCTTCTTCAGAGGCCTTTAATGTCAAATTTACCTAGAACCAATCTAATGTCTGACTCTGCAGTATATCCTGCCCATTTATCCCAACATTTGTTAAGGTCCCTAATATCCCAATTTTTAAGTTGCCACTATGTATGCCATTCATATACTTTTCAAGCAGGTATCCAGAGCCCCAGCTGCTTTCTCTTCACATCCACTCCTATTCTGAAACTTTCCAATAAATTATAAAGGTCTGGCCTCAAAAATACGTAATGTGTCTAACATGTGTGGACAGTTACCAGAGGAGGTCAAACTCTGCTTTCAGCTAGCTTTTCAATGTGGGGTGTCTTGAGAGAATTAGGTAGTCTCCTTTTATATTCAAGGGAGGCTTCATTTACAGTATGGATCCAGAAGCAGCTGCAAGGGAGTAGAGTCATGGGGTGTGGGTAGAGCCAGGCCTGTTTTTAGGACTAGGAAAATATTTCAAATTTCCAGGTGCCAGCAGAAGTAGTCCAGGTAACCAGACACCCAAATATTTTCCTTTCCTTGTGGAGCTAATTTTCTCCAGTTCTTTCTCTTGCCATGATTTAAAACACACACTGCTTGTGTCTTCTGTAACTAGAAGCAGCTCTCAAAATTAAAACAAGCAAGTTATCTAATTATCCAATAATGTTTGTATGTTTAACTTTTAAAAGTTGCATTTACAGATGTAACCCTCCCCCCCCCCCAACTCAAGGAGGGCACCAGAAAGTTTCAGAAAAAATATTTTGGAAGATCCACCCTTGTTTTTTCTCAACAGAAAAGCTGGAAATGTTGAGAAACACTGTAGAAAAACTAAGAAATATTTTTTCTTTGGAATGAATGGCAACTTAATACAAGATTTTACTCACTCAAAAGAAAGATTTTAATGTAAAACAACCAAGATGATTAGCTAGTTAGAACACCTTCCCTACAAGGAAAGGCTGAAGATTCTTTTAGAAAACAGGTAACCAAGGGGAGACATGACATAGGTTGATAAAATTATGCATGAGGTGGAGAGACTTGACAAGGATAATTGTTTCTTCTCCCTCTTGCAATATACCAGACCTCAAGGCATCCAATTAAGCTGATGGGTAGTAGGTTCCGGACAGACAAAAGGAAGTACTACTTTATACAAAGAGATTCTAAAATGTGGAATTTGCTGCCAGAGAATGCTGTGATGAAGGCCACAAGAATAAACAGCTTTTTAAAAAGGGGATTAGACAGATTCATGGAGGATAAGTCTATCAATGGCTACTAGCCATGGTGATTGAGGGGAACATCCACATTCAGAGGCACTTATCCTCTGAATCCCAGAGTCAGGAGGCAACATCAGGGGAAGGCCTTGACCTCTATGCCCTCTTGTTTGCTGTCAAGAGAAACTGGTTGGCTATTATGGGAGACACGATGCTGGACAAGATGGACTACTGGTCTGATCAAGCAGGGCTCTTCTTTTGCTCCTAACAATCCACAGCATTAGAGAATGACAAATCTTGCATATACTGTAAAACTCCCAATATGTTCAAGAATGAATCTATTGTTTAAATGCAATTAATGTATTCCACTATTAATATGCAATGTATATGATGACAATACTGTTGAAGAATTTATTGTTTTCAATGTTATTAAGTTTAGCTTGATATCCACTGCTCGCTCTGCAATTACTATGAGACAGTTTCTGCCCAAATACCACACTTTTGCTTACAGCAAGATCTGTGCTGTTTTGTACTACCCACTCCTTCAGATGGCAAAAAGAAAGATATCTGTCCTGAAACAGTAGACTAGAGGATACAGCTTTCTCACTAGTATTAGGTTTACTTGTAACTTGGCTTGTGAAAAACTAAAATCAGCTTAGGGCCAGTGAGTAAATATAGCATATATTTAAATTATTCCAAAACATTCCCATTTTTCATTAAAAAGCAAGAAACAGCACCTCACAATTCAGAATTTCTGAAAATGTGACATCTCTGGTCAAGATGATTAGACAGTTTCCATAAACATTATATTCACTCTGAATTTCATCTTCTCTTCTAAAGCAGTAATTGACCCATGATATTCTCTGAGAAGTGAGGGGAAGTGATAAAGAGAAGCAGGCCTTTTATATGGCTTGGTGCTTTTCTTTCATGTCAGTTTACACAGCTATCTCAAAAGAGATAGAAGTGTAATTAATCATTTAATTTTGTGAAACTACCACTTATAAGAACTTTATCATGAATGCAACACCCATGAATGGCAGACAGTCTATTACCTTGCTAGATGTCACATCACAACGTGCCATGGGTTTCTATCAAAAGAGAAAACTAAAGATTTTCAACCCCTCACCACACTATTAGATATTTCTACCTTTAAGGAACTTCTCCCAGATTAATGTATTGCTAGTGAACTGCTTGCCTGCTACAATGCCGCTAGCACATTGTAGGGGTTAGTGAGCACTGCAATTTACCCTCTGTGTAAACAGAACCAATTCTAGATAGTGATCAAGACTCCCTCTATATTGCTAAGACCTGCTATGGAAAACTGGCAGTGGTGTTTATTTACTTATACTTTTACCCTGTCTTTCCTCTAAGGAGCTCAGAGTGGTCTCCTCCACTTCTCCATCACACCCATGACACGAAGCAGGTTAAATTGAAAGCATGTGACTGACCTGGGTCAACAGCAAGCTTCCACGGTAGTGTGGGGATTTGAACTTGGGCCTCACAGCTCTCAGTCCAGTGATATTTACTCAGTGGCTCAGGAACTGCACTGACATGCCTTCATGAGCACTGCTGCCCCATGTAGTACCCATCCCATGTTCCAGGAAATTGATCAAGGCCATTGTCCAGTAGGGCTTATGTTTGGCAGATGATTCTTGCCTTGAAACAGCCACCACCACAGGGGCTAGGGGTCATGTAAGCTGCAAGCCTCCCTGACCTGTTAGCTTCATACCAGGGATGGAAATAAAGGGCCCTTCTTATCCAACAAAACCTCATCTTTCCATACAGCTTCTATACTCTCACACCAGAGTAGTGTGTGGAGGAGGTTACTCCATTTCTTTTGGTTGATTGGGAGTGTGGCTTCTGTTAACCATGGTGTGAGAACCACTGTCTTAGCCCAATACTTTAACTCAGGGGTGTCAAATTCCTTTGTTATGAGGGCTGGATCCGACATAAATGAGACCTTGAGGGGCCAGGCCATGTTGAGTTGGGCCGAGCCATGTCGGGCTGGGCCATGTGTGTACCTATTTAAGATCAGGTTGCAGAGACATAAATTTTATAAAGAACACAAACACAAATACATATATTTTTTAAAAAATTAAAAATTAAAACATGCTTAAAACGTTAGCACTCATTGGTCTTAAAGGTGCTTTCTTGGTATTTCTCCCATGGGATCCAGGGAACTGGGCAAAGGAAGCTCTGGCTCTTTCCTTCCTTCCCCAGGGGACCAGGAGGGGGAGGAGCCTCAGCCAATAGAAGGAAGGGAGGCTTGGCTCAGTAGCTCTGCTGTGTGATTGAGAGAGCCTGGCAAAGCAAGCTCCCCCCCCGCCTTCCTCCCCAAGGAAGGAGCCTCTCAGCCAATGGAGAAAACAGAGGTTTTGCTCTTTAGCTCCTGTGCAATTGAGCAAACCTTGCAAAGCAAGCTGTTATGCAGAAGGAAGCAAGATATAGGGAGAAGGAAGCAGATGAAAGCCAGTTGCTTGGGGGCCTGATAGGAGCCCTCCAGGGGCCTGATTTGGCCCCCGAACTGCATGTTTGACACCCCTGCTTTAACCAATGATGTCTTTCAGGATGGCCTTCTGCTATGACTACGTAATTTCTTCAGCACACAGTACCCTGGGACATGATTTGAAAACCTCTAAGCTTTTGATCACAGTGATGTCCAAGGTAACTGGAATTCTGAACTGTTTGCTCTAATCTTAAGCAACAACTACTCATTCTGAGTCCATTTGTGAGCCAAGTCGCAGCTCACACCCATGAGACAGTGATGCAAGGCCAGAAGAGCTACTATTCCATCCACTTTTCTAAACTGGCGCATGCCATACCAAAAGCATGTGCTTAGATACAGTTGTCAGAGTTCCTGCACTGGATCATGAGGAAGTCTTATTGTGATTCTAAATATCTAATAGTGTGGTGAGCATTAGAAGTCTTGTTCTCTGAAACCCACAGCACATTGTGATGCAACATTTAGCAAGTAACAGGATCACAAGCATGCCAAACTTTTTTCTTGAAAACGAAGTTGTATATAAGCTGCAAAAACGCAAAGACAAGAAAACCACAAGCCCTTAACTGTCATGTCCTGATAATCACTGGAGTTTCTTATGCTCCTTGCCCACATACATATGCATAGAGCAAGCATGAAAAATATTCCAAAGCATATTTTGGCTGAACTATATAACTGGCAGCAAACACAGCTCTGGGAAAGTGTCCTGCTACTTCACTAAGGCAAACTGAGGGTGGGGGTGGCATAATTTCAGGAGAGAAGCAGCTTGTGTATCCCTTCACTCCCTCCTGCAACTTTTTCTCCCCCCCCCCTCACCAAAATCTGGGATTTCAAGACACCTGTTTACTACAGCATAGAGAAAAGCAGCTACGGAGGTTAAGCACACACATTACTGCCCACTTCTCTCCTGTATGAAATAGAAGCCCCTGTTTCCAGATCCATGTTTGTGATTGTCTTGAAAAGTGATATCTGCAACTGCAGCAGCTGACTAGCACATCCTTTTAAAGAGAAGCAACATAGCACCGGGCAGCAGTTTCCAACCTTTTTGGTGTGGTAACCCCCCCCCCCTCAAAATCCAAATTCACTTGGTGTGGTGAACCATTTAAAAACAAAAGAAAGCAAGCACAGATCAATAAAACTGCAAAAGTCCTGGACAATCCAATTTTGGGTTTGGTACCCACAGGTTGGAAAATGCTGGCATACAGCAAGCTAGCAGCAACACTGTTTCCAATATCACAAGTGAAGCAGTATTTGTTCTCAACAGCCAAAGGATGATGGACCAGCAATTCCCCTTCCCATTACAACCCCCAATCAATACAAGATAAGAGGGTTACTCATATGTTAGGAAAATGAAGAAATTCCAACCTTGATGAGAAACTTCTGAGCTTGAACTTTCAAGCTGTGAGGATTTTTCAAGAGTTGCTATTAAAGCATGCAAATTCAACCCAAGTCATGCAAAACAAGCAAACAAACACTAGTTTGTCTTATTAGCCTGAGCTGATACAGCAGGTAAGTCTCTTGGGTCAGAACTTAAGATTCCCATGAAGCCGAGTATCATCAGACCAGGCTCACCCAATATTCTACTGCCACTTTTCTTTCCTTAAACAGCCCATGTATCTATAAGAGGAACACACATCTTTTAAAGGGTTAAAAGCGATTAAAGTGGTTTTTCTGTGGCTGGCTCCCATAACTCAGGGAGCCAAGAAGGCTCCAGCATCAAGCACTCTCTTAACCATTCCATGTATTTTTAGCAATATGTTTGTTAAATAGATTGCATCAGATACAAATTGTTTGAGCAATAGTTCCATTGCTGTCGGCTCCAGCATATCGCAAATATACTCCAAGATCTTTTGACACCCAACACTGCTGTTTCTGAATATAAAAAAAAAGCGAGCAAGAGATATTTTCTAAGGGCCAATATAATGAAAAGATCCGGTAAAGAACTTAAAAAAAAAAAGGATTCAATCTAACTAGGTTGTCATATTTGTGCTAAAAACAAGCAGTTAGATTTGGCGGATAAAAATCTTTAAATGACTGCTTGGTCCTTTGGAGCTTTGCTATTTCAGGATGTGCAAGGGAAAAAAATGCATACAGCAAGCACAACTGCAAGCATGACTATTTTCCAGTGATGCAAGCCAAACTTTTTTTTCCTGGTAACCTGCGAGGCAACCAGCATAAACAACCCAAATGACTATGGTGAAACGAATCTAATGGCTTCAGCAGAATCTTAGGACACAATGCCACTGGGAGGGGGAAAAAAATCACAAGACCTCATAGGAGAAATCCCACTGGTATTTTAAAGGTACCTTTGTGACTTCTCCACTAGCAACTCCTGATCCAGTCCAATGACCTCTGCTTCCCTGCTCTGGTGGGTGCTTTCCCCACACTGCTTTTCTGATTACTAATTTCAAGAGAATTTCTGTTTTTAAAAAATTGCAAAATCAGACCACCAGTAACCTTGCAACAGGATCCAGCATGCACACCTGAGCTGGACAATCCTCCTGCAGAATATGCATGTTCAAGTTCAAACCATCAAGTGGAAGTGGTGAGCAAAGAATGTGGGTGGAAACAGCTTCAGCCTCATTGTCTGTACAATATATAATGAGAGAATCAATGATTCACAGCCCCAAATATTTTGTTACTGTCAATCATAATCACCTCATGATGGGTGGGGGGGGGGGGGAGTCGTATGTCTCTCCTGAGTTCTCTCCTAGAAGCCAAAACTGGATACACAGATTGTTTCAACCACCAAGCTACTTTCAGTTTCCACTCCAAGCTCAGCGATGGTGGCATACAGAGACCCAATTTCCTCCCTACTTGCCATAACTAGGACAAAATCCAATACAATTTCTGAGCATTGGTGTTTTCAAAGCTATTAAGAGGATGCGGTTTTGCATTCCAAAGAATTAAGCAACTGCAGAGTGACTGTTTTCTTCTAGGAAAAGTCCATGTGAGAACCAAACTTCAATCTGGATGGTTGCCACAGTGGGAAAGACCAGTTAAGCCTATTGTTCTATCACACTGTACTGAGAGTTTCCTTGTATTACATTATTTCATGTTGGTAAAGCAGCAAAATAAATTAAGCTTTGATAAGAAAATAAATATATATATTTCCGTTGTCTTTAAAGTTTTTTTTCCTCCCTGGGGTAAAAAACTGGAAAGCACACTCACATTGTAAAGTACCTCATTCTCTCCCCCCCACCTACCATGACTTCAAAATTTCTGAAAAATTTACATCTTGAGTCATGATTGTACTGGGATTGCTAAAAAAGGAACACATTTGCAAACCCATGACAGCCAAGGACTCAGTAATCTGAAATTGGAGATTAACAGTGCAATCCTAAACGGGGTTGCTACAAATTTTTAACATATGGTGCTCGCTTGGCCATATGCCCACAGGATTCCCATGATCTTCTGCAAAGTCCCCACTATCAGGGGAATCTATGTAAAAATCAGTCTCTGAGGTTAAGGCACAGCCTCTGCATTACCAAAAATGCAGCTGGGATGGAGACAAACAAAGAACGGGGCAGAGGAATGTGTTTCTGTATGTTCTGAAGACACATCACACTTCCATGAGATGCCTGCTGAAGAAGTTCAGACCCTTCTGTGTTGGGGCATCAGAGTTCTGATTTTACCACAGCAGCAGGTTAAAGAAGTCAGAATTTGGGGGCCCAATAGTTCTATATCTAAACTTAAAGCATAAATGTTAGCATTTATACAAAAAGCATGCATTTTTTACAAATTAGATAAAAATAAGTGTAGACCCAAATAGGAGTCACCTTTAAGACCAACTAATTTTTATTTAGAACATAAGCTTTCGTGTGCTCTTAAGCACACTTCATCAGATGAGTAATCCAGCACAGTGAGCAAAGCCATACATAGCTGAGCAGAGCCATACATTGCTGGTAGGCAATGGCCCAGAATGCAACATGGTACAGATTTAAGAACCAATGACAGTAAAGTAAAATTATCTGGTAGGCAGTGGTTTAGAATGTAAAATGGTACAATGACAGAATAGTAAAATGAACAAATTGAGCAAACCTTTGATCTGAGTAGCATGAGCATGCGAAAGCAATAAAACAGTATGTCAAAATGTGAGATTTTCTGTCAATGACAATGGGAGATGCGTTCAATATATGTAATGGGATAAGCATTACAATATATGTAATGGGAAAAGTCCCTGTTTGAGTGTGTCAATACAGCTAAAAGAGAAATACATTGGATAGTGATGTTCTTGTCCACCTAATTTACTTTTTAACATGTAAACATAATTCTAGTTTGCCATAGGAAAAAGGAATACAATAAAATATAGTGAAAATGGGTAAAGCATATATAATGAGATATACAGCCAATATACCTGTTTTGAGTATGTCAATACAAATCATTATACTGATAAACAATTCTAAAAGAGAAACACATTGGAATACTGTGGATGTATAGCTATACTCACTGAGAGTGGGTTTAGCATCTGTAATGAGATAAAAAAACCAATATCCATTCCTGGGGAGGTGTTTGTTCCAAGTTTCATAATAATTTGTAATTCAGCAATTTCTCTCTCCATTCTGTTCTTGAAGTTCCTTTGCAGTAAAACAGCTACCTTGAATGCTTTGGAAGATTAAAGTGTTCTCCCACAGATTTCTCAGTTCTGTGATTCCTAATGTCAGATTTGTGTCCATTTATCCTTTGGCGTAGGGTTTGTCCTGTTCGACCCAAATAGCAGCCTCAAATCAGAATAAAATCATATAGATACCTCCAAAATAGAGATATCTTTGGGGGAGGGGCAGTACTTGTGAATTTCCTGCATTGTGCAGGGGGTTGGACCAGATGATCCTGGAGGTTCCTTCCAAATATGATTCTATAGACTATTTGTGACCCTAGCCAAACATGTTTCAGCCAACTGGCTTTCTTCAGTGGTCAAGCAATGTTATTAAACTATTGGCTCCAGACTGCAACTAATTTATTTTTTTTGCCAGGAGAGTAATATACACAATTGAATTACCATTCAAGACATGTGTACCTGACCAATTTCCTTCTGAGTTGTAGAAGAACCAAATCCACATGAAAGATTTGGTTCTTCTACTACTCAGAAGGAAATTGGTTGCCACATGAATTTATGGACTATTTATGAACTATTGGCATAGAACCTACCCCTTATGAATTTCATTGTTCACAGTGTATCTTTGTATTTTGTTTGAAGTAATAGAGTTTGTTTAAATTCATTTGTGCACAGCTGTTTGTTTATTGTGCTCTTGTGCTGCATAGCCACTTTGTTTCTTTGCTGGTACCTGACCACGGCAGCAGGTTATTTAAAATGAGGCCTCTGAATTATATCTCTGCCTTAGATAATAGAGACTGATTATAAACCAATGTCAACTTAATCCAAGTTTAAGAAATAACTATTATTATTGTAATGTCTGGAGCCATTGTGTAACAACATTGTTTGACCACTGAAGGTAAATTGGCTGAAATGCAATAAATGCAACCTTCATAAGCTATTTGCATACCACCATCAACTGATGTCTATACAGATGTGATTGGTGCTTAGACCACTTTCTACCATTTTTGATTAATCAATTAAGGGCTCATTAAAAGAACAGAAAATCACATAGATCTAAGCAAAACTGTCACACACAAGACAAGAGGATCTGAAATAGGCCATACAGCAGCAGGATTTCAAACCTACAATAAACTCCTTTAAGAAAGAACCGACAGAAGAACTGGTGATTGGTTCAACACAAAAGCTTCTTGCTACATCAGTATTTTGCCCGATAAGAAGCACCTCTGAAATCATTTTGTACCACATCTGGCAAGGAACCAAGGAACAAATATGCCAAATATTAGATGCGACAGGACAGTCATCTTGGATGCATTAAAAAAAAGCTACAAGTGATGCTTTTCATATACTGGAACTCTCAACTTATCTGAAACAACCAGCTCAACCTAATTTTCATTATAAGCACTAAAATAAAAGGCAGCACTCAGGTACATTTATTGACTATAATAGAGACAAGTATAAAAGAACCACTGAAAACCTTAGAACTGTCCCCCCAATCTATGTCACCTCAGCCTTCAAGAAGTATTAATGTCTTCATCATCAAGGAGAACAAGAGAATAATATGCTATTATTTCCAATTAAAGGGAGTCAGTTTTTCTCTCCTTCATAAGAACATAAGAACATAAGAGAAGCCATGTTAGATCAGGCCAATGGCTCATCCAGTCCAACATTCTGTGTCACACAGCGGCCAAATATATATATATATATATATATATACACACACACACACACACACACACACACTGTGGCTAATAGCCACTGATGGACCTCTGCTCCATATTTTTATCTAACCCCTTCTTGAAGGTGGCTATGCTTGTGGACGCCACCACCTCCTGTGGCAGTGAATTCCACATGTTAATCACCCTTTGGGTGAAAAAGTACTTCCTTTTATCCGTTTTATAAGATACCTGGTTCATCAAAAGACTATAGCACAGTGTTTCTAAAAATTCCCAAAACATATGCACTTTTTTCTCCTGGTTAAAATTTGGAAGTACATAGAATTCACTTTGAGTGGGCAATTTCCATTCTTATGCACTGACAATAAAACATTCTAAGTGGAAGACTGGAGAATTCCTCCCCCCCCCCCACCTTCTCAGCATGAATCACAGCTCTGGGTATGGCTGGAAGGGGGAAAAGCCCACATAGGCAATTCATGCAAAGATGTAACAGGTACTTCCTCAAACAGCTGTCTCTTGGGAAGGAGTAAATGATCCAATCAGATCTGATTCAGAGGTATGGTGGTTTCTTTAATGGATACTTACCTGAAAGGTAGAAACAAACCATACAGACAGTAGGCAGCTTTCTCTATGGGTGGGTACTCAGGGCTCACAAACTGATTTCCTGGGGCACACAGTTTTGGAATTACTAATCTAAAGGGAGAAGAGAATCAGCTGCCCATCAGTGCAGGGCACATAGCTAACAAAGTGGTGATGTCATCCCTTCCCTTCTACCTTTTTTCTTTTTTGGGGGGGGAACCCCTTGCAAACCTTCTCATCTTATCTCCAGAGGAAGAATGCTCCCCATTCTCCGCATGCCATTCATTACATCATTAGTTTAGTTTTGCCCTGGCTCTTGTGGAATTTTTTACTGATAGTATGTACCCCTTGCTTGCATGGGTACCTTCTTCAACTCTGGAGAAGTCTCATCTTAAAGGCACATATTTTCAACATTACACAAGGCAGTGAATAAACAACCCTTAAGTACCCTTTTGTTATCGTGTGAATTACTGAAATTTTCCTGAATGACTTTTTATTAGCCTCTACAGTCCACCATTTCCCACAATGGAAGCCACTTTACCCTGCTGCAACAGAAACACACATAAAAGAAATTCTTAAAAAAACCTTTAAAAGCTAAGCATATCATGAGTATCAGAGCCCACATTGCCAGATGCTCAAGCCAAAGAAAGCTTTTGCGCTCTGCTTGCCATGAAACAAGGGTATAAATTTTGTTTCATACAGTACCCACTTAAATTGTTTAAACACAAAGCTCATGATCTAGCATTCATATTAGTGCATATCAGCTCTACTACAGATTTTTGTTAAGAAAAATTCATGTTAGTGTACATCAGTATCAGTCTTGTGCACAAATAACTGTAAAGCCAATACTGTAACACACATTCTGCAAGCATATTCCAGTTCCTGGAACACACAGGTATGCCTTTTGCCAGTTTACCACCCACTGGAAAATATTTTCCCATTTACAGTGTGCGTTCTCTCTCCACACACATGTATTTATGTAAATGAATCCTTACAGTTTAATCATTTAAATGTCTAATACTTAACACCTCTGCTTCAGATGCTATGTGATACTCTCCTTCCATCTGACCCCAGAAGCTCAAGACAGTTAAAGAACATAATTTAGGAAATCTCCCCCCCCCCCCCATACACACAATTCAAGGACCTTTCATCTTGAACCATAAGCACAAAAGTGTTCATGCAATACCAAAGCATTATTGCATTGTTACTGTTTTATCTTGCTGCCTCAATAATAGTAAAGATTTTGCGGCTCCCTGGAGACTAACATATTTGTTATGGCATAGGTTTTCATGAGGCAAAACCCACAAGCACCTGAAGAAGGCTCCGGCTTACAAAAGGTTCACATGCAGCAATCAATGCAACCAACCTGTTTACTGTGACACATGCATCCCAGTCCACTGCTTCAGATACCTGTGGGGTCTGGCTCCCAAAACCATATGCAGTGGGTGATCTTTCAGTATCCAAGGCTCTGTCATTATCAGTATTTGTATTTAGTGTATTTTAATCCCAACTTTCCTCTCAAGAGCTCAGGACAGGACCCATGGATTCCCCCCCCCCTTTATTTTTCCACACAATAATCCTGTGCAATAAGGTTTGCTGAAAGAGAGTGACTGGTCCAAGATCACAGAGCACAAATTGAACCCGCATCTCCACAGCTGAACTGAACACTCACTGCAACACTGTGGCTTAGTTATCCTCAGCCAAGTCTGTAGTACTTCAAAGCACCCTCTATGCTTCATACACACCCTCTCAGTTACCTTCATTGTAAGCCCAAGGCACATTCTTCTTTATTAAAAGGAGAAGCCGCCCTGCCTGACAGCTGCAAGCATAGCTTTAGCCACAACGGATCTGTTATGAGGATGCCAAAATCCCTCTTCTCCGTCCTTTTTTTTTTGGGGGGGGGGGGGTTGGTGGTGGTGGTATGTGTGTGCTACAGTCTCTACCTGGAATCAAAGCCCCCTAGATCTCTTGACAGTGACGCTGGCTATTTCCTGCCCACCTGCAAGACTGCAAGCTGAGAGAAAGGGGGGCGTGTGTGAGAAAGGAGAGCTAGCCATTTAACGAGACAAGGCTGTTAACAACCCTAGGATTGTTTCGTTTTCTCAGTCACAGGTGCCCTCGCGGTCGGGACGTGAGGATTACCACTGGGCTAAGCACCGTGCAAAGGTTGTCAATCCCCAGGTGGGCCCTGGAGATCTCCCGGAATTACAACCGATCTCCAGACAACACACAGCAGTTCGCCTGGAGGAAATGGTAGCTTTGGAGGGGTGCTGCTAGTGCATCGCATCCCCGCAGACCTCCCTTCCCCAGCACCTCCCCACCCCAAATCTGCAAGAATTTCCAAAGCATCAAGAATCACCACTACCGGTTTCCCCTCCTCACCCCAAGTCAGGAGCCTGCTTCGCTCGTCCCCTCAGGCTTCGGCCTCCCTCAAAGGACACGAGCGGCTCCCCCAAACACCCCTCGGCTCCCCTTTTCTCCTCAGGCTCGAGTCTCCCTCCCCCCCTCCTTCACCCAGGCGACGCTCGCGAAAGCCAGCCCGCCAACCCCTCCATCGCCTCACCCCCTTTTCTTCACTCAGCCTGCCAGGCCGGAGGTCGAGCGGGCGGTGGCGTTGGCTGCGCAGCCCCTTTGTGGCATCTTCTCCTCAGGCAGCGGCAACGCGGCGGTCTGGGAAGATGGAGGAGGCCCCAACGAGCCTTCCCATTCCGCGCGCGGCGGCTCCGCCCCCTTCCCCGCCAGGCGGCTCCTCCCTCTTTTCTTTCTTTCTTCCCCTCCTTCCCGCTCCGTATCCCGGGGCAACTAGTCACACCCCTTTCCACAGTCCTGCCCCAACCCTTGCCGCGGAGAGGCCCCGCCTAGCCCATGGTGGGTGGGCCTTTTGGAGGTTTAAGGAACGGGCCAATCCTCAGTCCGGTTTTTAAGACTTGTGGCGGGGTGTGTGTGTGCGTTTGTAACCGAAGCAGTGGTTGGGCGTAATGGCGAAGAAACGGAAGGCTGAGTTGTGATTGGGTGGTGGAGGGGACGGAAGAGGCGGGACAGAAGGGGAGCTGGAAGGCGTGTCATTGGCGAAGCCGGGAGACTGGTCACAAAGGTTGGCCTTGGAAAAAGGAAGAAGGGAAAGAAGGGGTTTGGGGTCAGCGGCGGTGGCCCCGGCAAGGGGACCTTGGTGCTGTGGCGCGGCCTCTGGTCAAGCAGGCTCCCTCCCGGGTCAGCCTCGAGCCTGAGGGGAGGAGAATTAAGGTATTATTATTTATAGCAGTCCTGTAAAATGTGTACAACAACCCTGTAGGGCAGCGTTATTTGCGTCTTTGTAGTTCAAAAGAGGCTGAACCTAATAGTTATAATGATAATACGAATAATGTTAATAAACCGCTCAGCATTATTATTATTATGCTGTGGAGTGTAATTTCTTAGTTTTTATTATGATTGGTGCATTGGAGAGGTGCAACTCGTTATTTGCATGCGGAAGGTCCCAGGTTCACTCTCCAGCATTTCTGGTTAAAAGGGTCTTTGGATTGCTGGTGCTCTGCAACCTGACATTGGCAAAGGATCGTTCATGCATGACATAGTAGCTGCCATGGATCCTGTCGCTCAGATGTGCCTTGGGAGTTCCATACTTGGAACTTAGTTCTGTGCCTGTGAGTTAAGTTCCGAGTGTGGACAGTTCCGCCACACCATTGATTGGCAGGATCTGTGGGGAGCATGTAGGCTGTGTAATGTGTGAATCAACCCTCAGCAGAGAACTGCTGCCAGGCAAAGTGAACGGTGGTGTTTAAATTTAACCAGTGGACAACTCTTTGTGTTTTGTATATCACCTGCAGTGTGCATGCTGCTTTACACAGTTAGAAGGCGATAAATATTACTTCTGTGAGGCTTGATGTCTCAGCTTTTAACACAAGGAAAATGATATGGAAGTGGGATTAAGCAAGGAAAGAATTACAAATGAAGTGAGTTGATGGTGCTGGTGGCATTAGAACCAAGATCTTCCAGATGTTTGCTACGCAGTCTTTTTAAAGCTCCTTACTATGAATTCTAATTTGGAAGGAAGTCCCACTGCATTCAAGGTATCTTACTGCCAGTCAAGTGTGCATAGGAGTGCTTCCTGAACCCCTATTCCATACTAGTTTTTTGTTTTTAAACTAGGAGACTTTTGTGAATGCTAGCCAAGTGAATGGTAAGACTTGGGTAATGTGTGGGATAGGAGGAATTGTGACTGGTAATATGGGCAGGCAATGCAAATATGTGATAAGCAAGGCTCTCCACAAGATTTAACAAGGGAAAAGAAGGACATTTTATATATTTGATATCTCTCTTCTCACACCCTGAGTTCTTACCTTTTTTTTTTTTACTACAAACTAGTAAAATATACATCCTGTTTAGTTGAATGGCTGTTGAGAAGAAGAGTTACATTGCACTTTCATGTAGGATCCCTGTCAGGGGTGATCAGTGCACCCACTATCAGGGATAGAGATGGGCAAGAACCGAACCACCAATCGCGATTCAAGCTAAAAACGGCTGATTAGTGGTTCGTTCTGAACTGGATCATCTGATTCTGCTGAACATGAAAATGAACCAGCCTTTTTGCTTGTTGTTTGGTTTCTGTTTGGTTCATTTTTCCAGACAACCTGGCGCTGGCATGAGTCCCCAGCACCTCCCCCCCACACCTGCTTCTGGTCCGTTTCCAGTGAAACTGAGTAGTCACTGCAGCCACTTTCCCCAACCCCCTACCGCTTCTAGTCAGTTTCACTGGAAACTGAACAGAAGGGGGGGGGGCTGGAGAGAACGAAGCTGCCACTTCTAGTCACTTTCCCTCCCCTCCAAGCTTCCTGAGGGTGAAACTGACCAGAAGCTGCAAGATGGCTTCCCTTTTTCCCCCAGCTTGACATACTCCTAGTCACTTTCCCTCCCCTCCAAGCTTCCTGAGGGTGAAACTGACCAGAAGCTGCAAGATGGCTTCCCTTTTTCCCCCAGCTTGACAACCCCCCCCCCACATACAGAGAGCAGTTTACTGGGGACACTTGCTTTGGGGGGCTGTAGAACAGCTCACCCCCAATTCAATTCACACCAAACTTGGAGAACAGGTAGTGGAGACTCTGCTGAAGAGTTTGCCACAAGTTTGGCATCGCTAGCCCACTTGGGGGCCATTCTGTGCCTTCCTGAACTGAACAAACTACAAATCGTTCAGGAAATTGAATAAACATGAACCAAACTGATCCAAATTGGGCAACCCAGCAAACCACAAAATGAAACAAACCACCATGTTCAGATTCTGTGCCCATCCCAAATCAGGGATACCAGCTGGTGTAAATTTTGGCACGCCAGTTTCATTAATTTTCACTGAAGGAGTGAATGGCGATCCTTTAGTTATGTGGGATGAAGTAAAAGGGGTGCTGTTGCATTCAGGAGACTTAACCTTGTGCTCTGAATCAGCTAGTGGTCATGGGCATTGAACAAATTTCCCCTACCTGCATAATCTATTCCTGGGTTCCATTCATTAGTCATGCTAGTGTATGGCCAGATCTTCAGAACTGGCTGGAGCGGGAGTGTTACCAGATCTAAGGAACTGTCTTTCTTACACAGTGAATCAAGATTTTCTGGCAGACTTGTGGGTGTCCCATGGGTGTGCTGCCAAGCAAATGCTGTATATTGAAAACTAGCGAAGAGGCTCTTGGACAAGTACAGTGTGTCCTCATATTTTAGGAAATATCTTCCCCTGTAAACTCATTGAATATTCTCCACTTCCTTGTGCCAGTTGGTTTATGGTTTGCCTGGAGATGTTTTTTACTATTCACAAGCATCCAAATTAGTGACTTAACCTTGTGCTCTGAATCAGCCAGTTCAGAGCACAAACTACTTTGACTGCAAGACTGCAGCAGAATGTGCAAAACAGGGGCAGATGCTTGAGAGCCTGAGGGTGGCTCCTAAATAAGGCTGATGCTTAGCAGGCTATTCCAGTGTGCTGTGTTCCTTATGCTTGTGTTGTAATGTCCCCACAGGCTGCCTCATGTTTTCTGAAGGGTGCTTGTTTTGACCTAAGAAGAACTTGTCTCCTTTTGTTCCCAAGAAACTGCTTCCTTCGTTTCTGTTACAGCCTGTAAGACCAATAGAAAACTTCTGATTTATGCTGTGTATGTGTTGGGATCGTACACGTGTACAGAGAAATGCATGTGTTCTGCAACTGAGTGGTAACCTCATCCCACTCCCCACAGCAGAGCTCTCTCAGCGCTCTTCATTTTGGCTGAGCTCTGGTATTGGAAATGATGTTGGCTGGGTGCACAAGGCTACATAGGAGGAGGAGCAGGTGTGATGGAGTAGGTGTGATGGAGGCTTGGCACCCTTCCTCAAGTCCCCCTTCATGGCTTAAATAAGATACCCTTCTCTCTCTTTCTCTCTCTCACATACACACACTCACACAGAAATGCTTTCTTCCGATGTTATTAGCCAGTTCTGTGTTTAAACCCATGGAATTGCCATGATCTCATCAAGTTTGGCCCTGAAATGGGAACTGTTTTTAACTGTGACTGTGTTTGCTGCCCATCCAGCGAGCTGGTTATCTGTGGCTGGAGGAAGACTTGCTGTCAAGAGAGGGAGTGAGTGCATGTTACAGATTTGGCTCCCAGTTTATTATCCTTGGTTAGCATGTAGCCAGTGTTGCATGATTGCATCTGTACCTGTTCTCTGATTTATTAGCTGTAAGCTAGCTCATGTCTGCCTCTCCTGACGCGAGAGTATAAGCAGAGGACAAACATGTTTTCTGGCTGGCTGGAGCAGTCTACATTGGCTGGCCAGCAAGCCTTAACTGTCTTCAGGGACTTGATTCACTGTATACTCGACCTGCTTAGAATGGTGGTACAGTCCTGGCTTTTAAATTGCTCTCTGACCCGGCAGTTTCTCCTTCCTACAAATGCATCCTGTGTAGGTTTTCTGGGTGCTTGAAATTCCAAGGTTAGTACTAAGAAAACATCTTACCATGTGGCAAACAGTCTTGTAAATAGAGTAGTTTTACAGAAGTGTGCTTAACTGGCTTCAGTTACCATTCCTGTGTAATCTGAGATAAAAGAAGTGGAAAGGCATTATAGTGCATGGAGGTGAGAAACTTCAAAGAAGCAGGGTACAGAAATGATTGCTATGCTGGCCATGTCCAAGAATCAATTGACTGTTTTGACCAATTTTCTTCTCCATGTTTGTTGTTCATGGCAAGCAGTGAAACCTTGCAGGTGACTGTGCTCAGTCTCACCAATTCTGGCAAACAGGCCAAAAAGATATTCTTGCCAGTTGTTTGATCTCTGAGGCCAGCCAGTGCAAATCACAGCAGGGTATCCCTGACCACAGTCCAACACTCTTGACCACAGAGAGCCAGTTTGGTGTAGTGGTTAAGTGCGCAGACTCTTATCTGGGAGAACCAGGTTTGATTCCCCACTCCTCCACTTGCAGCTGCTGGAATGGCCTTGGGTCAGCCATAGCTCTCACAAGAGTTGTCCTTGAAAAGGCAGCTTCTGGGAGAGCTCTCTCAGCCCCACCCACCTCACAGGGTGTCTCTTCTGGGCAAAGAAGATAAAGGAGATTGTAAGCCACTCTGAGATTCAGAGTATAGGGCGGGATATGAATCCAATGTCATCATCGTCTTCATCATCATCATCATCATCATCATCATCATCACTATACTGTTTCCTGTGAGCCAGTGCTTTATGGTCACATGAGTGTTTGTCGATAGCAACCTATTTCTACCAGGTTTATTGTTGTTGTCATTTTTTATTGCATTTGATTAATCACCCTATCCCGGCTAGTGCCAGGCTCAGGGCGATGTACAACAGTAAAAACACACATATATAAAATCAATTACATTAAAATTTACAGACCCTGATGGCATCTTTAAAGTGCTCTTAGCTATTACTTTGGGTCTGAAAACATCTGGGTAGGTGCATAGTATACTAAGGGTAGGTATATACAGGGCTTTTTTGTAGCAGGAACTCCTTTGCATATTAGGCCACAACCACCTAATGTAGCCAATCCTCCAAGAGCTTACAGGGCCTACTGTAAGCTCTTGGAGGATTGACTACATCAGGGATGTGTGGCCTAATATGTAAAGGAGTTCCTGCTACAAAAAAAAGCCATGGGATCAGTCAGAGCTCCCTGTTTCTCAAAGCTTTCCAAACTTTGGAATGTTTCACATCTAGAGTTTCTACAGTAGGTTAAAAAGCACAAGGTGGAGCCAGATTTATAACCACTGCCCCAGTCCTGGTTCTTGAGATCAGGTGACCCTGTCGAAGGCCTCTTCCGTGGCTTCTGGCCATTGCTTGTCTGCACCTCTTCAGACGAGTCTCTGCAGAAGACCCCATAGTGATTCTAGTCCTGTTTTTTCTGCACAGGCGGCTCCACAATGGATGGAGGAGAAGGTGGTACCAACTCTGTGATTAACAAGAGGTTTGTAACTGAAGCAGAACTCGAAGAGCGGCGCAAGAGAAGGCAAGAGGAATGGGAGAAAGTTCGAAAGCCAGAAGACCCTGAAGGTATTTGACTATTGGTCGGGGTGGGAGGGGCTGCAGTCTCATTGCCTCTTTTTCTGCTGCACTCTGGTGAGAGTCAAGACTTCAGGGTCTGCCTTAAGGTTGTTCTGTTGGGCTTTTGTACACCTGTATTCCTAGTGGAAGGAGGCTACTGGGGACGGGCAGGGGTAGCTTCCTTCAAAGGGACGATCTTTTTCATTTCCATAAATCTGTGGCTGGAGTTGTTTGTCCTCATCCCCAGCATAGGAAGAATGTATGAAAAGCAACCAGTGATGATATTAGAGAAAATACTTCCCAACCCATCTTTTCCTTGACATGGTTTGAGCCTCTCTGCCAGATCCCAACACTGAAACCTGTATCCTCTGGGCTGCCAGTCAAAAGCAAAGCTCCAGTTTCCACCAGGCATCTCACCTAGCTGTTCTTGGTACTGGATTGGGCAAACTCCGTCCTCGATACCTGATGATGTTGGAGGAGATGGCGGGGGACTGGCTGATGGGCTGCTGGGGCTTCAAGAGCCACACAAGATACATGAAAGAGCCACATGTGGCTGCAATTTGGCCACCGCTGATCTAGTAGCTAGGCTCTAGCTTGACTGCTCTACCTTTAGACCCAATACCTTATTAGAAATCCACAGTGGCAACCTTGAACTTTATTCTAGTGACCTCTAGGATGGTAGCTACAGTAACATGTTGTTTTAAAAACGTTAATTAAAGCATTAAAATTGCAGCTTCACCTCGCTGCTGCTGCTGCCACCTGACCAGAACCGATACTTGCCTGGCTTGACACTTTTTCTTCTTTTCCAAGACTCAGAGAAAGGAGGTTCCAAGGCCTAGGCATTGCTGAACTGTCTTATGAAGTCCCCCCTATGGTTAAGCTGTACCTTCTGCCCTATAAATTCCAGCCTAGCACCATGGGTGTAGCCAGAAAATGTTGGGTGGCGGGGCATTGGGAAATCCCGTGGGGCAGGGAAGCCAGGGAAAAAAGAGAGAGTTGGAAGCTGCTGACAGAACGGCTCCCCTGCCCACAGCCCTCATGACTCTACTAATTTTCTTGGCTACATGCGTAGACGGGGGGGAGGGGGATTCTCTGATTCTGTTTCTTTTGTAATTAATTTTTTTGCAATTTTATTTTATTTTGCATTTTTCTAAACCTATTTATTTGCTGCCTGGAAAAAAAGAAAATGAGACGGAAGCTTCCTTGGGGTCATTTTGGAAACCCCACGTGCATCTTACATTTAATTTTTTTAAATTATCCAAATATATATGTTTTCACCTTTAAAAAATCCTGCTGGGAGGGGGGTGCTCATCCATGGGGGGGGATTGCCCCCAAAGCCTCCCCAGCGGCTGCAGGCCAGTGTAGTGCATTTGTGCCATCCTCAGTGGGTGGGGTGTATATGCTGGGAGTATTCCTTCTGAAGCTCTGAATCGTGGATAACACTGGATTCTGTTTTCTGATGCGAAAAGCTGTTGGTTTCATGGAAAGGCTGAAAGGTCTTTTTGCCTGGCAAGCTTTAGGGCTTCCTGAGAGCCAGTTTGGTGTAGTGATTAAGTGCGTGAACTCTTATCTAGGAGAACCGGGTTTGATTCCCCACTCCTCCACCTGCAGCTGCTGGAATGGCCTTGGATCAGCCGTAGCTCTTGTAGGAGTTGTCCTTGAAAGGGCAGCTACTGTAAGAGCTCTCTCAACCCCACTTACCTCACAGGGTGTCTGTTGTGGGTGGGGAAGGTAAAGGAGATTGCTAACTGCTCTGAGATTCAGAGTATAGGGGTGGATATAAATCCAATATCTTCTTCCCGCTTGCAAAAGTCTCCATCTTCTGGCTATAGATGCAACCATATTTCTTGTTTATTATTCTGGGATTTGTTGGAACAGCATCAGACCCTCTTAAGGTTCAGAGAGAAAGAGAGAGAGAGAGAGAGAGAAGAAGAGAACTGTCAGATGATCTTCAAATAACAGTAGACTTTATGGACATGTAGGTATTTTAATGACTCTTCTGTCTTTAGTGCCCTGACCTGAATGGCTCAGGCTGCTCAATCTCGTCAGGTCTCAGAAGCTAAATCCTCATTAGCCTAGTTAGTACTTTTATGGGACCTTATCAATGGGGTCCAGGATGCTGGACTAGATGGACCACTCATCTGATCCATCAGGGCTCTTCTTATGTTCTTATGCTACACAGAGGAAGGCAATGAAAAACCATCTCTAAATAACTCTTGCCCTGCAAACCTTAGGAGGCTGCCATAAGATAGCTGCAACTTGATGGGACATTTTTTTAAAAAGTCTGCCTTAAGCATGACAACTATGTAATTATGTTGCAGATATTCAGTGACAAAAAACTGATAATCTTGAACATAAATATGCTCAGAAAGGGCTAAAGGTGTCTGGACAAAGTTTGTTATGGAAGGAATAAGCTTGTTTCTCATTTGTATCTGAAGAAGTGAGCTTTGAGTCACAAAAACTTGTACCCTTGTAGAACTAATTTTGAGTCCCAGGGCATCTCTTAAGACCAACAAAAGTTTATTCAAAGTATGAGCTTTTGTGTGCTGGTGTACTTCCTGCACACAAAAGCTCATACCTTGAGTAAATTTTTGTTGGTCTTGACAGTGCCACTGAACTCAAGATTTGTTCTACTGCTTCAGGCCAACATTGCTGCCCACCTGATTGTACCCTGATAAATATTCTTGTAAGGGTTGTTGCTCTTTAAGGTTCTGCTAGACTTGAATTTTGTTCTCTTAATGCAAAGAAATGTGAGGTTTCTGGGGTTTGTGCCTTAAGTCCCATTGTCCCCATGATGGGAATTCATTGCACCAGGTATGTAAACAGCTATTTACCTGATGACCTCGGGTGAGTGAAAATCTCCAAGTGATCCAGAAGAGCAGTCTTAAAAAACTAGTTTTGCAGGCTGAAAATTACTGGCTTTAGTGTGTACAACCAAAATGTCATTTATTTGCCTGGCTGCTGGTGTTCTTAGAAAAGTTAACACCCAGGATATTCTTCTCTGATTGCTTTCTTTCAAAACAAGCACCTCCTTCAACATGTGTCTGTTTCAATTCATTTCTCAGAGTGTCCCGAGGAAGCGTATGACCCCCAGTCACTCTATGAAAGACTTCAGGAGCAGAAAGACAAGAAGCAGCAGGAGTTTGAAGAGCAGTTCAAATTCAGTAAGTCCCAGTAAACGTCTCTGAGTCCCAGTGCAGGAAGATGCATTTCAGATCTTTGATAGGTGCAGTCATTGTTCTCCTCCTTAGAAGGATTTAGAGCTGACTTTCTGGGGAGTTCATAGAAGCACAACTCAGGCTCTACAGATGTAGCTCCTACCAGTGCAAAGAGTTTCAGCTCCATGGGATGGCCTTGCCAAGGGACAGTGCCGACATGGTACAGCAGCTAGAGTGGGGGTGTCAAACATGCAGCCTGGGAGATGAATCAGGCCCCTGGAGGGCTCCGATCAGGCCCCCAAGCAACTGGCTGTCATCTGCTTCCTTCTCCTTCTCTCTTCCTTCCTTCTTCATCACAGCTTGCTCTGCCAGGCTTGCTCAATCACAGAGCAGAGCTACTGAGCCAAGCCTCTCTTCCTTCTACTGGCTGAGGCTCCTCCCCCTCCTGGTCCACTGGGGAGGGAAGGAAAGAGTTGGAGCTTCCTTTGCCCTGTTCCCTGGATCTCTCAGGAGAGTTACAAAGAAAGCACCATTAACACCAACAAGTACTAATGTTTTAAGCTTGTTATTTTTAAGGGTTTTTTTAAAAAATCTTTAATTGTTATTGTCCATGTCATCCATAAAGTTTATATCTCTGCTACCTGGCATTGCATTTTATGACATATGTGGCCCAGCCTGACTAGGTCTCATTTATGTCAGATCCGGCCCTCATAACAAATGAGTTTGACACCCCTGAGCTAGAGTGCTGGACTGAGACCGGAGAGGGCTGGGTTCATATCTTCTCTCCTCTCATGAAGCTTTCTAGGTGACTGCAGTATCAAACTATTTCACAAGGCTGTTGTGAGGATAAAACAGAAAGGAGAGCCTTTTACGCCATTTGGAGTTCTTTGGAGAGCGGGTAGAATAAAAATCTAATCGATAACTAAACCAAAATTGGCACCTGTTGAAGTGCCACCTGTTCAGAAAATTTGATTTAATGTCTTTACCCAGTGTGCTCTCTCTCTTTCTCAGCCTAACCTCCCTCACAAGGTTGTTGTGAGAATAAAGAGGAGGGAGGATAAATCTAGAGAGAGGACAGAACAAACACTGAGCTCCTTAGTGAAAGGGCCAAGTAAAATAAGCAGGTAAAGTAATATTGGGACCGTTTGTTTTGGTCACGGAATTAGTGTGGCTTTGCCTTCTGCTGTACAACGGGCATTTTTTGTAAAGCACTGGGAAAAAATTGCTCTGGCAAGAACTGCTCTAACTCAGCGGTTGCTCTTACTTCCCATGAGATTCCCAGACAGCTCACAGAAAGCCTCTTTGTCTGTCTTTACCTCCAGAAAATATGGTCAGAGGCCTAGACGAAGATGAGACCAAGTTCCTCGACGAGGTTTCTCGGCAGCAGGCCCTCATAGAAAAGCAGCGTCGAGAAGAAGATCTGAAAGAACTGAACGAATATAGAATATCCTTAGCCCTGCTGTGGTTTCTTTCCTCTTCTTCTTTGAGAGTTTTTTTTAAAAGGGGGGGGAACCTCACCCAGGACAGGGTGGGGGGCACCTCAGGACACTGTAAAGAGCCATTGTAGGCCTGAATAGATGATCCTGGGCTAGAGGTACCACTGGTCTGTCTTGGTGTGAGGCAACTTTGGATATTCATTTCTGCTCTTCCTTCTGAGGACCTGGGCTCTATGAAGGTATCCCCCTCCAGGGTTAGCTGATGAGGTTACGCGTCAGCATTTGAAGCCATGTTATGTGGCTTCAGGCAATTCTTTGGGCCTCCTCCCATCTCGTAGGCAAGGCAGTTCCCCCCTGAAGCACCCTGAAAGACTGTCGTATATTGTATTCTAGGTATAAGCGTTTGTGTGTGTGCACACTTCTTCAGTGTCTGAAGCGCATCCAAAAGCTTATACCCAGAATAAAGCTTGGTTGGTCTTAAAGGTGCTGCTGGACTTGGACCTTGTTCTGCTGCTTCAGACCAACCCAAGTACCAGCTTGATTCTGTCATATGTTGTGTTCATCAGAAGCAAGTGAACTGTAGTCCGCAAAAGGTAGTATGCCCGCATCAGGCCTCATGCAGCAAAAACAAACTGGTGCAGTAGTTTTAAAGGCAAACAGAGTAATTTGTAGCTCTGGGTAGCAATTTCAGAGGGATCTCCTTTACTTAGTAGCAATTGATCCTCTAAGCTGTGGCTTTTTGTCAGCTGCTGGCATTAAAGTTGTGCTGGAGAAAAAACCCCAAAGGCTCCGTGTACAAACACCTCTTAAAGACGTCAATCCACATCTTTCCAATAATAAACCAAGGAATCTTCAATGTGATTATGAAGTTTTACTTTTCTTCATAATGTGCCCAAGCACGCAGGTATCACTCTAAAGTGTAAGGTTAAGCGTGAAGCATAGTGCTGTGGATTGTGGAAAGTGTATTAAGTGATTGAGAATAAAGAAGCCAGAAAAAACTTATGTGCGAAACAGGACATTAAACAGGTTTTGCCTGTTTCTATACAGGTTGAGTGGAATAAAATTATTGGATGTCAATTGGATCGATGTTACTGCCTTTGGTGGAATATTACAAACATTTGGAGTGGAATTTCTTCTTTCTAAAGTGATACCTATGTGCTTGGGTGCATTATGAAAAAAAGTAAAACTTTATTATCACATTGAAGATTCCTTGGTGTATTATTGGAAAGATATTGGTTGACATCTTTAAGAGGTGTTTATACACGGACCCTTTGGGTTTTTTCTCCAGTTACACTTTCTGTGTGACTCTTGGTTGGCATTAAAGTTGCGAGCAAGCGATTTGGCTGCTGCATACATTAGTTTGCTCTGGAGCCATCCTTTCTGAGCTAAGTAAAAAATGTGTGAGCCAGAGGCTAAGAAACCATGAGCTAACTCACACTAACTCAACTTAGAGGGAACACTGCTTAGTATTACCTAGTCAAGCTCCTCCTCCATGGAGTGTTTGTGTGCTATATCTTGTTGCATTATTGGATCTGCATACAGACTTAAAAAAGATTTTAATTTAAAAAAATGCATAGAAATATAAAAACAGAGAGTTACCTTAATATAAAAAAGACATGCATATAAAGGACTGGTTCCCATTACAGCACCAGTTGATTATATAGCCTTACCATTCTTAGTTAAAAATATAAACTAAGAGGTTTCATCCAAATGACTCATCAATAACGTTTACTCTGTATAGAGTTTAGCAGTTCCTTCTTAGCACCATTAGCTGGGTTAAGATGGTTCCAACATAATATAAAGGATGACCAGGTTCTTGTCGTTTTCAGCCAACCAGAATTTCTACGACCCTATACATATATATGTCATAATTTTGTTAATTATTGGGACAAACCAGGCCTTCTGTAATCCCTGTTGTTTTTCTTTGCTGGAATTTTTTTTGCTGCTTCCAGCATTGTGCCAAAATCATTCCAGGAGCTACAGTCAGCTGTTTTTATCACAGTCAGATATTCCTTATTAATTTTTTGGAGCATCCTCATCCGATAGAAAAATCATCAGGGCTGGGCTGCATACTGACTTCTTTCTCCTATGTTTATTAAGGGCAATGCTGCTTGTGAGTTATATTTAGCTTCTGCGGCTGCTTCAGGGTGTGCTGGATGCTGTGATGAGATGGCGGGGACACGGCAGCTGTGTTCAGAGGGTCATCCAAGTCCTGCATTCGGCTGGAAGGGACTCGCTTGGTGCCTTAGTAGGCCAGACAAGAAATACGCCGATCCCATTGTGTGCCTGGAGCCAATTCCTGATCCTGTGTAGTGAAACCTGTTTAAAACAGGACCCTTTACTCAGTAGAGAAGGGCACATTGAACACACTGAATGAGATGGGGGGAGACTGCAACTTGCTTGTACCTTTTAGGTCAGGGCAGTACTGTTTTGTTTCTTCCTAAATGAACCGGGATGGTGAGAGAACATTGAAGCTGGCCAAGTTTTCAGGTGAAGGCTGGTAAACCGCCCAAGCAAGCTTGTGAGGAGCTCCAAGATTATTCCAGGCTGGATAGGCAGCACCAGGGCTTTTTTTGAGCAGGAACACACAGGAATGCAGTTCCGGTTAGCTTTGTGTCAGGGGGTGCGGTCTAATATGGAAATGAGTTCCTGCTGGGCCTTTTCTTTAAAAAAGAAAAAGCCCTGAACAGCACCATAGCAAATGACCTTCTGTATGGATAAGTATAAAAAGGTTTTAGAGCAGTGGCCCCTAACCTTTTTGGCACCAGGGACCAGTTTTGCAGAAGACAAGTTTTCCACGGACCGGTGGGGGGGCAGGCGGTACTGGGGTTTTTGCCACCCCAGGCTGCCCCCACCCGCACTGCATTCCTGCCTCCATGGGGATCTTTAAATGGGGGGAGAGACTGGGGCTGTTTCTGCCACCTCCCCACTAGGTGGCTAGGCATCAGAAGGCCAATCTGCCTCCCCCTCCCATTTAAAGACCCCCGGTCAGCTGATTGGATCCTGGGTGGGTGGGTGGAATGGTGGGGCTGCTTTGCCTTGCTTTGAGGCTGCCTCCCTGCCTTGGGATAAGGCCACACTGCCTCTTCCATCCTTCCAGGTCCTGGGCAAGTGGGGGTAGTACGGCGCCTCTGCCTCGCTCTGTGGCCCGGTTGCTAGCAGGCCACGGACCGGTACCGATCCATGGACCAGTGGTTGGGGACTCCAGTTTTAAAGGGCAGCTGTGTCAGTCTGCAGCAGAACAGCTAGATTTGAATCCCATAGCACCTTAGAGACCAACAAGATTTGTGGCAGTATAAGCTTTCAAGAGTCACTGCTCCTCTTTGTCAGATAGCAACAAATGGAGCTTTGGCTCTTGGAAGCTTATATCCCGAAAACTGGGTTGGTCTCTAAGGTGCTATTTGAAAACTGATGCTCATAGGGGCCCAGACTCTTATGTGTGTCCAGATTGTGTTTGAAACGGCAGCAACTGTCTAAACTTGCAGCAACTGTCCAGGAGAGAGATTGTAGTGGGTGTTGATGGGTAGCTCAGTGAAAATTGCCAGTTCACCTTGGTGCACCAATTCCCCCTCCCCCTGGAAAAAGTATTTTCTTGGGATTAGGAAAGGGCTTGAAAATGGCCCGTATTGTCGAAAATTATGCATGTGATGGAGAAACTGGATAGATTTAACGTTTTCTCCTAATACAATCAAACCCAGGGGTCACCAAATGAAACTGCTTGGGGATAGGCTTGAGGTGGATAAAAGAAAGGATACTCGATACATAATTAGCCACCTTTGGAACCTGCTGCCACAGGATTGTGTGGTGGGCACAACGTTGGATGGCTTCAAAAGGGAATTCGACAATCCTGCAGGATGGATTGTCAGTGGCTGTCAGTCTTGGTGACAGCTAGAGGGAGGCCTTGCCTGGACTTGATTGGCTATGGGCATGATCCAGTACAGTTCTGTTTATGGCGTGATTGGTACTGGCAAAGTGATTGCTCAACAATTACTGTGCACACTGCTGTGCCAATGGTTCCTCATCCTCTTGGAGAAGAGTAACAAGTGGAGTGCCACAAGAATCTGTCCTGCGACCTGTTTTGTTCAATATCTTTATAAATGGTTTGGATGAAGGAATAGAGGGAATGCTTATTAAATTTGCAGATGATACTCAATTGGGAAGGGTGGCAAATACAGTAGAAGGCAGAGTCAGGATATAGAATGATCTTGACAGGCTGGAAAACTGGGCTAAACAAAATTAATTTTAACAGGGATAAATGTAAAGTTCTGCATTTAGGTAGGAAAAATCCAATGGATAATTGTAGGATGGGGGAGACTTGTCTTGGCAGTAGTTTGAGTGAAAAGGATCTAGGAGTTGTAGTGGGCCATACACTGAACATGAGTCAGCAGTGTGATGTGGTGGCTAAAAAGGCAAATGTGATTTTAGGCTGTATCAACAGAAGTATAGTGTCCAGATCACATGAAGTGAAACTATTGCTTTATTCTGCTCTGGTTAGACCTCATCTAGAATATTGTGTTCAGTTTTGGGCACCACAATTTAAGAAGGATATAGACAAGCTGGAACATGTCCAGAAGAGGGCATTGAAGATGGTGAGGGGTCTGGAGACCGTCCTATGAAGAAAGGTTGAAGGAGCTGGATTCTTTTAGCCTAGAGAGGAGATGACTGAGAGGTGATACGATCATCATCTTCAAGTACTTGAAGGGCTGTCATATAGAGGATGACATGGAGTTGTTTTCTGCTGCCCCAGAAGGTTGGACCAGAACCAAAGGGTTGAAATTAAATCAGAAGAGTTTTCAGCTAACCATTAGGAAGAATTTCCTGATGGTTAGAGCATTTCCTCAGTGGAACAGGCTTCATCAGGAGTTGGTGGGCTCTCCTTTGGAAGTTTTTAAACAGAGGCTAGATGGCCATCTGATAGCAATGCTGATTCTGTGAACTTAAGCAGAACTTAGGAGGATGTATTTGTGAGTTTGCAAAGGGGTTGGACTAGTTGACCCTGGAAGTACCTTCCAGCTCTATGATTAAAAAGAGCACAGAAAGTTTTATTCAGGAACTAGCATTTTTGATAGTAAAGAGAAGAGATGATGATAGCTACTTAGCCGAGAGAGAGTGCTGTTCTCTTGAAGGATGGGATGTAGCCCTTAGAACACTTATCCGGAGACCGGCAAAAAATGAAATATATTAAAGAAAAAGGTGCTGGCCCCACTCTTCTTTCAGACTAGCCCTTCCTCCTCCCTACAGGGTTGTCTTTTCTTCTTTTTATGCCAGACCTTGCATACTCCAATGGACTTCGCATTTGCAGATGGTTGAACATAATTTGAGGACCCCAGACGGCAGTTGGTGGTCATGCTATCTATCTACACATACACATGGTGCACACACACAAGTGCATATCTCAGATAATTTTCTTCAAAAGTGCTGTGGATGGTGGGAATGTGATGCAGTTGTTATTACTGAGGTTAAAGCTTGTCCAGTATGACTCCTGGTTCCTTTTTCTAAACCAAAACAGCAGGATTCTCCTTCTCGTTCCCTCACCATCCCAGTCCAAATGCTGTATTCGTAAGCTAGCTCTTCAAACGTGTTCCGTTTCTGGTTATTCAGAGGCAATGCAATAATGCCTCTCACTTCTCAGCTTTTCTTAGTGTTCAGCAGAAATTTCCAGTGTGTTGAAGCATGTGTTTCTAGTTAGCGAAGTTGACCAGGAATTTTTCCTTCTCTCTGAATGTCAAAAGGTTACCTGAGCGAACTCTGTGTTGAAAAAGCAGAATTGCACCAAGAAGCATGGAGACAGAAGTCGGGGGGGGGGGGGGGGGGGTTAAAAAGCGCTGGTGGTATTGGTTCTCTTTGTGAGAGTGTCCATTAGATGGCACCAGAGAGCTACTGTTTTTAAAAGAAAAGCGCCTTCAAAAGCGCCACAGAAGCACCAGAAAGCCATGGGTGTGCTGAGGTTAGGAGTAAAACCATAAGATGCTTACTGGTATGATTAATTGAAGGCCTAATTACTGAAGCAGTTAAGGAAACTAAATTGATCCGTAACCATAGCTCTAATCATTAGGACCAGTGAATTAATTAAAACCTTAATGGATAGCAGTTCTGGAATGATTACCTTCCTCTTTGCGTGTCCATTTCAAGACCCACTTCCCAAAACCTTGGTGAGAACAGTAGCCGTTTAGCAGGATAAGAGATTGTGAAGACCCATTGTTATCATCGTAGTGACTGCCCCAACGGGGCTAGATTCCTTTCGAGTCTCTCCCCCACCCTCCAATTTCCTTCATTTTGAATTCCGCTGGGTCCTTAACCTTGAACTTACAGTTCTTTGTCAAAGGTTGGAGGAAGCGCTGACTTGAAAAAAGAGGCTGAGAAAAAACTGTTGGTGAAGTCTGTGGAAAACAAGAGCAAGTTCTCTCAGGCGAAGCTGTTGGCAGGCGCCGTGAAACACAGAAGGTGAGTTTCCGCTTCTGGAGGCTGTGTGTGTGTGTGTGTGGGGGGGTGAAGTAAGGTAGTTGGCAACAGCAAGTGCCAACCAACTTCCTGAGGTTCAAGGTGTGGCAAACCAAGGAAGGCTCTGGTGTCTGAACCCTCCCAAGCAGTGAGGAGCTTGCAGCTGGATGGCAGCGCTCTGTCCAGCCAGCTGCTGGTCTCCCGTCTCCTCCTCAGATTGTAGCTTCAGTTCACAGGCGATGGTGAGCAAGGCATTGTGGGGTGAGGAAATCTTGGAGTGACTGTAGCAGCCGGTGGTTCCAAGACCTACTTCCAGCCACATACAGCCCAGGACTGATTCTTCATTCCTTTCTGCCACTCCCATAAGAAGTGAAGTGCTGCAGGTGGGAAGGGAAGTGATGGGTGGCAGCTGCACTGGAAAGGGCTGGAATAGGGCTGTTGGAATAGGTGCTGTGTTCCCTCTAAGCTGAGTTCATGTGATCTAGCTCACAGTTTTTAAGCCTCTGGCTCACACATTTTTATCTTAACCTGCTCAGGAAGGATGGCCCCTGAGCATACTAATTTGTGCAGTAGCTCACAACTTTAATGCCAGTAGAATTTTTGCTCACAAGACTCCACAGCTTAGAGGGAACCACTGGCTTGGGGGATCAAGGATTTTGCTTTTCTTTACGTATAAGGAAATTTGATGGGCCTTCTGTTTGATCAAAGCCTATTGGCCCAATGTTGCAATGTGAAATCTGCTGGTTTGTTCAGTACAGGAAGCAAGCTTAACAGCACTTCTAACAGCAACGCTTCCCCCCCCCCCCCCGGCAGCAGAATATCAGACTGGCAGGGCCAGCATCTCTTCTCTCTTTTCTTAAGTGTTTGGGGGTTTTGCAATTCAAATGCAGATTCTAGAACATGCCTGCAACAGTCTGTACAGAGGCTAAAAGTCCAGTCCTGTTGGTGAGTTCCATTAAATGAAAGCTTGGGCACCCAAGGGCCATATGACATTCCTGGAGGAGATCAGCTCAGGAGATTCACAGGAGAGGCCTGTAGCTCTTGAGAAGCTCCAGCGCTGCATCTCAGTGGAACTGCACGGATCGTGGCGAGATGCTGGTGTGCGCAAAAGCCTGCCGAAGCCTCTCTTCCCCCAAGAAACTGGCTGCTGCTGTCTGTTTTGGAGGGGGCACAAAGTCTCCAAATGTGAATGAGCAGGCAAAAAGCTATTTTTCATCCCAAGTGTTTGGCACACGCGCGAGCAGCGAGTTTTGGAAAAGCAATGAGGGTGTTTGTGCAACGGCACAGCTGACGGGTGCAGATGGCTTCTCTTTTCAGGCGGCATCTTGCCGCTGCTGTGCCAGTGCCTTGACATTCAGGCGTTTGTTCTCTCTCCCGGCATTTCTTCTGCGGGTCACACTCTGTCTCCCTGCCTTTGCAGCTCTCCAGCACTGCCTTCTACCTCTACCCTGGCTTGTGCCTCTGGGATTTGGCTTGCTTGCAAAAGGCCCTCGGACGAGAACTACAGTGCCTGCTGCCGCTATTCGGTCTTTTTGCCCGAGGGCACAGCATCCTTTTTCACAAGCGTTCACAAACCTTCCAGCTCTCAGCACCCTTCTGTCATTTTCTTGAGAGTCAGCGTCACACAGTTGTGCAGAGGCATTGCACAGGCCACAGAGGTCCTCCTTTTAATGTCGCCACAAGGGCCTCCGTGGCCTTAAGCAAGCTGCTGTCCGTAAGGCTTTTTGCTCCCCCTTTCCCCCAACCTGGAGAAGGTTTTGGCCACTCTTATAGGGCTGTTGAAAAGAGTGCTGAAATGATGTGTGTGAACAGAGTGTGAATGTTGCCAAATTCTGCATAAATGTCTGGGATGGATTCTTGCCTACCCTGGGAAGATGTGCAACTTCGGTCAGTCACTCCCACCCCCAAACTTCTCCCTGCAGTTCAGGACTCCCTTCTGCTCTTTTTTTGGTATATTAGCAGGAATTTTGTTAGCAGAATGTTCCCACTTCCTTGTCACACAGGCCTTCTAGGAAAGGCACCAAGGACCAGAGGAAACTTCTCCAGGCCTTCTGTAAGGGTGTAGGGCAGGAGTGGAAAACCTTTTTTCTGCCAAGGGCCATTTGGATATTTATTACATCATTCGCGGGCCATACAAAATTATCAACTTAAAAACAGTGCTCCGCTGAGGGAGAACGATTCAGGCCGGCAAAATTAATGCAAATAATTGTTTTTCTATTTGAAGTCACGTGGGGAGAGCCTAATTCAGCACACACACACGCCCCAGCCTTCCACCCTAGGCAAATGCCTAGGTCCAGACATATTAGACCACATCCCCTAATATTACCATATTAGGCCACACCATCTGAGATAATCACGTGTAAATTGAACTGGTGGTAGTTGGCTCCCACCCCCCCATCCCTGCCAGCCCTCCCTCCCTTCAGCTGCTCCCAGCAAACCTTTAAAGGCATCCACATACCTCAGCAGCAGTCCTTCACAATGCCCATGGGGGGAGCTTGGTCCAGCAATCCCCAAGGTCCAGACCAAGTGATCTTGAGGGCCATAAATGGCCCTCGGGCCTGATGTTCCCCACCCTTGGTGTAGGGAATGAGGAAGCTGCTCTTAACCAACAACAGCAATAAATTGTGCCCACTGACTGTACCCTAAGTGGCCACCAAACATTTTGCTGCCCCAGACAACTCGGCAGCTGTTCTTTCTGCATCTCTGGCGGCTCTGTCCTTTGCACCAATGTGTTCTTTGTTTTCATAAATCTTTTTTGCAGGATTCGCAGTCCCCATTTTTGCACTTAAAAGATGCATTAAGAATCCCTCTGCCATGCTTTGAGGAAGCAAAAGAGCAGTGTAAAAGCACCTCTGGCTGCAATCCTGGCTGCCTCTCAGCTAGGAATCCCCAAGTGACCGTTCTCTGTAGTAGTGATGCTTGGGAGGTGGGCAGGCAAAGTGAATATTCTCTGCTTTGTTGCTGTTTGTGCGCTGGGGCTTTTTTGATGCTTTTATTTTCTTGCAGTTCAGAAGGTGCCAACAGCGTGAAAAGGCTGAAGCTCGATCCTGATCCCAATCCAGACGAGGCTCCAGGTGGGCAAAGCTGCCTTTAGGTCGGACCAAAGATGTCAGGCGACCTTGGAACATCTTCCCCTCACTGTTGTGTGAAGCTGCTTACTTCTGAGTCTGACTTGTAAAGCCTGCTCTGACCTCTGGCAGCTCTTCAGGACCTTTGGGTCCTTTCCAGCACCTGCAGTTTGGTTCCCTATAGGCAGGGCTTTTTTTGTAGCAGGAACTCCTTTGCATATAAGGCCATACTCCCTGATGTAGCCGATCCTCCTGGAGCTTACAGAAGGCCCTAAAATAAGAGCCCTGTAAGCTCTTGGAGAATTGGCTACATAAGAGGGGTGTGACCTAAAATGTAAAGGAGTTCCTGCTACAAAAAAAGCCCTGCCTATAGGTGGAGCTGCCTGGGGCCTTCTGCATGCAGATCCACTGAGGCATGGTCCCACCACCTCCTTGTTGGAAGGAAGCCTCTTTATAAAACCCAGATGGAAGCCTGCTTCTGCAAGCTGTCTGTTAGTTTCAACCTGCTTTTCTGCATAATGGGGACCCAAAGCTGCTGACAGCAATGGCTTCCCTGTCTCCATTCCCCCCCCCCCCCAGAACAACCCTGTGAGGTAGGTCAGCCTGAGATCAAGTGACTGGTCAAGGGCACTGGCTTAGAGGACTGGGGGATTTGAATCTCGGTCTTGCCAGATTCTAGTCCAACACTCTTAACCATCACACCACACCAGCTCTGTACTGATGTTGTAACTGACTAGGGCAATGTATGTGACCTTTGTGCCTAAAGAGTTCTCCGGCATACTCTGTCTACAGAGTTTCAAGGTACTGTGGGCGAAAGAGGTTTTCCAGAGCACTGTGCAGGCAACAGCAGATATCTTGCAAGTTAATAGATGCACAATACCTTCAGCTGTCGGCTGTATCCCCAGCAAACGGCAGTTAATTACAGTGACAGACGGGCCCTGCTTCACCTTCTTGTCAGTCTTCCACTAACGGGGTCCTGATTTAGGGATTTTAAGTGGGAACATCAAGGTTCCCAATCCATCCTAGCCATTGGGTCTTACTCCCTCCTAACTGTATCCCAGCTGGTTGTAGGGGGTTTTGTAGCGTGGTTTCTCATTGACCTGCCACAATTTTCCCAGGTAACAGAAGAGGGAATCTTATTGCTTCTGTTAATCTGTGGCTTGAAATCCTGTTTCCAGCCTCTGGGGAAATAACTATGTAAATCCTTTGTCATTGAGGGGTTTGTTTTGTACGGAAAGGCCAGTAACCTTGCCTCTTTAGGGTTTGTAGAATCTTTCGGACTCAAGTGCCGTGTTCTACTGGAGAAAGTTTTCCTTCCAGATGTTTCGTTCTCAGCTGCGGAGAACATCCTCAGTGGCAGATGAACACTGAGGATGTTCTCCGCAGCTGAGAACGAAACGTCTGGAAGGAAAACTTTCTCCAGTAGAAAACGGCACTTGAGCCTGAAAGATTCTACAAACCCTAATGATGTTACCAGCCGTGAAAACCTGAAATCTTTGATAACCTTGCCTCTGTCTGCTAACTTCTCCCCACAGGGTGAAAGAATTTTTCTGCTCTTATTGGAGAGGTGGGTGTTACAGGTTGCTGCTGGGGACAAAATGTCTGAGGAGTATAATCATGTGGGAGGGTAGCGGAGTATCTTTGAAATCTGGAGGCAGCTCGAATCTGTGGATCTCTCTTTGCTGGTCTGTAGTATAAAACTAAGCCTGAATGTTGTAGACTCTCACTTTTCAGAAAGCAATATCATTCACTCCTTATAGAACCTGTGGTGAGCAAGGCAAAGCAAAAAAAGTCATATTGGGCATTAACATTGAATGCACTCCTGCTACAGGATAAATAGGACAGTTGGATGACTGGGGATGCAGGCCGGTATAGCCTGATTGTGTCAGATCTCAGAAATAAGCAGGGTTGGTACTTGAGTGGGAGATCACCAAGGAAGGCTTTGCAGAGGAAGGCAATGGCAAGCCAGCTCTGCTTCTCACTCACCTTGAAAGCCCCTTGCTGGGCTTGCCATAAGTTAGTTGAGACTTGATAGGAGATATGTACATCATTGGGTGACTTCCCTAGCATTGGCTATTCCATCAGGGATTATCATTGTCCTGAATTACAATTCTTTCATACCTTTTTCTTCCTTTGCAATTCTTCACCATCTCCATTGCTGAAACATCAACATTGGCTTGAACAGAGGGATGCCACGGTGTCCCGTGTCCAGTTTCCAGCCAGCTAGATGCATGCAAGGCTTGAATTTTTTGCCATTTTTGTGGTTGGAAGATGTTCCTGTGTCTCCTTTTGGCTACAAAACCCTCAAAGCTATTGGGATGATGAGCTGTGCATCGTCTTGTTGCACTGCCCTTTTATTTACAGCAGCAATAACCTGGGAGCCCCTTAATCTAGGACTGAGCTTCCTTCTGACCACATCAGCAGGTCTTCTTCTCAGGTTCATTCTAGAACATTATGAGCTGCAGTCAAGAAAGAGGCTGAGCCATGATGGAACTGGAGCCGGCATTCTAGCAGCTCTGCCCGAGCCAAGCTTTTTTTCACCCTGCACTTCCGGAGGCAAGCATAGTTAGCCAAAGTTGGGTAACTGCAAACGGCGGCGCAACCTCGATCTCCATCTGTTTGGCTAACTCCGCTCCAACATTTGCTGAGCCAATTAGCCGTGGAAGCTGTGTGGGTTGGTTTAAAAAAAAATAAAAATCCTCTGCACTATTAGTCACTCTCCTGATGGTTCATCAGGATTTAAAGTGTTCAGCATAGAAAAATGGCTTTGCTTTTATCCCCCATGAAAATGTGGTGCGTTCTTGCAGATTGGAGCTGTCAGTTCAGAAGGTCACCAGATTGTCCTGTTGTCTTTGGACAGAGTATTCTTGAGGATGGTGACTCATTCCCCCACGCTCATCCGGGCATATTTATTTACTTCATTTATGCTCTCCCTCACCCAGTGAGTTTCCATAGTGGGGTGAGAACTTGGGTCTGCCAGATCCTAGTCTGACACTTGAACTACTGCACTACATTGGCTGTCATACTTGTATGCCACAAGAACACTGCCCTGAAAAACTGTCACCACCTTGGATGTGTCTGTCGCTACAGGGATAGAGAGGACCCTGATGGATACAGGAAATCCCTGTTGTATTGCTATTACTCAGAGTGTGGGCCTGTGGTTGAGCACTGATGGTCAGGCCAAAGAAGGGAATACCAGGTGCTGTACTAAAATGGAGCTCTCCTCTGATAGAAAGAAGGGGGCTGATGGAGAAAATGCACCTCTCTAACTGAGTGTAGCAGTGAAGGAGGGCTTCAGTTTTGAATTAGTGTCATTAAGAGAAGTTCTCTGCATTCCTTTTCACCCCGTTTCTCCTTGATCTTTAGCATGCTGTTTCTTTCCCTCGTTTGGAGTCTGCTTGTAATTCTGTTTTGATCTTGCAATTCTTTGCAGAGAGGTTCATCAGGATTTAAAGTGTTCAGCGCAGAAAAATGACTTTGTTTTTATCCCCCATGAAACGTGATGTTTATTTAGGAAATTTATATTCCACCCTACTTTGTGAACGGGCTCAAAGCATATTACAACATAGCCAAACAATAAAAAGAGAGGCAGGTGGTGTTTCCCCAAACCTTCCAGTCCATCCTGCTACAGCACAGCCCTGTATCACAAAGTCATTTTTCCTAGGGTGAGGCTCATTCATTGCATTTCAGGCGTGCTGACCCCTGCGATTTCCCCAAATGCAGGAAACTTGACTGCATAATTTGTGGTATCATAAAACAACAAGCGCAAGGGCCAAAGTTTCCAAAAGGCTACATTGGCTTCTCTCCAAAGAGAAATGAAAAAGAAATCCCTTCTTGATTCCTCTTTATTAAATGGCTGTACCTACAAAGAGAATTTTGAAAAAGGAAATCCCACTCTCTCTAACAGTGCTAAATTTTATCCAGGAAAGAGCTTTCTTGGGGAAATGTCACCCTTGACAATTAATGGTGGGGTGGGATATTTTCTAGAACTCACAAGCCGATTAACGAAAACTGGTGGGCACTCCATGTAGGGGAGAGAAAAGGAAGTGCTTTAAACAACTTGTGACCCTGAAAAAGGCCTTTGGCTTATCAGCTTTTACAGATTGGGCAGATTTACAGGAAATAAGCACCTTCCTGTCTTGCTTTGGGGCTGTCCTTTGGGCACCTGGTTGCCTCCTCACCCCAGAAACTGAATGCTGGGATAGAAGGCCCTTGTTCCGATGCTGCAGGGCTACTCTTGGGTCTTCAATGATTAGGAGCCCCTGTGAAGACCACAATATTTCATTTTTGGAGGGACCTGCTGCTTGTGCACTTGGGTGGAGAACAGGGCATTCCCACCCACGCCCCTTTGTTTCTCTTTGCACACAAACTAGGAGGTACCATGCTTAGCAGGGGAGCAGATTTCTCTACTGCTACAACCTTGGCTTTGTTCCTTGCCACAGTGCACCTTCAGGGACTCCGTTTGTTTTTTAGGATTCCCCGGGTTGGTTGGTTGGCTGCCCACTATCATGGCTCCAATGCTGACATGGGTGTAGTGCCTTCTTGTCACATGACTGTGATGTCAGATACTTGCAGTTCTGTGTTGCTCCCTTGGGATGGCTTTCCTCCCAGATGGTGTGTTGTTCAGATGTCTAGATTAGCTTGCCCTGTTCCAAGAGCTGCTCGGTGAAACTCTTAATCCTGTTAGAATCTGAGGGAGGGACCAATAAAAAAAACTCCCTGAGGGCACTGCTAATACAAAGCACCCATGTTTCCCTTTGATTGTATCTTCAGAATAATCTGGCCTGATGAGTAAAGGCTGTCACATGCTGAAGAAGCCTTGTGGCGTCTTCAGAGCAAAAATGGGTCAGGAAAGGTGTGAACGTAGCTGGTCTCATAGACCTATAATGATGGCAGACAGAACCACTTGAAGAGATGGTTCCCATTCTGGCAAGAGGGAGGAGGGAGGGTTTTGGCCTTCCCCTCACATATCAGACTGGCTATGAAAATGCAAATGGCTAATTTGTTTATACACCTATCACCAAACTTTGTTTATACACCTATCACCAAACTTGCTTAACGTAAGAGCCACATAGAATAAACAGACGTTTGAGAGCTGCTAGACATAAATGTCCAATGTTTGAGAGTCGGAAGGAAAATAGATGGGGGAGGGAGGTAGAGGTGGAAGAAAAGCAATTATAATGCATTCTCCAAGCCGCCAGCTGGCTTGGCTTGGAGAAGTGGTTTAAAGAGAGAAATGTTTTCTCCAAGCTGGCCAGCAGGACAGCGGGGGCTTTGAGAGCCAAACAATATGTGTGAAAGAGCCACATGTGGCTCCTGAGCCGCAGTTTGGCCACCCTGACCTATACATTTGGAGGAGTCTTGAGCCATCTCTAATTCAGAAGGTAAGGTGGAGCACAGTGGAAGCACCGCAGCCTGACCTATACATTTGGAGGAGTCTTGAGCCATCTCTAATTCAGAAGGTAAGGTGGAGCACAGTGGAAGCACCGCAGCCTGAAAGCAGAAGAGTAAAGGAGCCATTCTTGCCTCAGCTATTATCTTGTCAACAGCTAATAGGTGGAGGACGCAGATTTAATGAAACTGTAGTGACACTTCTTTTTTGCAGCTGAATGTGTGTGTGTGTGTGGGGGGGAGACATAAGTGCAAAGAAGTGAGGCAGGGAAACGCAGAGATTGAGGAAGAGAGCACCCTGCCCTGTTGTGCCATTCCGGTGGAGACAGGACATGTTGCTTGGGAGGATAGGCCATTTTCGCTTTCCCCCAGTTGCTTATGGTAACAACCTGCCCGTTTTGGCTCTTTCAGAAAAGCCCTCTTGTATTCCTCTGGGCAGCAGCTCTGCGAGTGATCCTCTGGTCCACTGCCCCTCGGCGGCTGTGTGCATCGGGATCCTGCCTGGCCTCGGAGCCTACTCAGGAAGCAGCGACTCAGAGTCCAGCTCGGACAGCGAAGGCACCATCAACTCGGCAGGCAAGATCGTCTCCTCAGTATTCCGCGGCAGCAGCAGCTTCTTTGATGGCCCGTTGTAGGATCTGGCCCGACTCCTTTGATGTTTGGATGGGAAGTCTCATTCCCACCCCCACCCCCTTCTTTCATCCTGGTCATCCTCCAAGTGGTCAACATCATCCATCTCTATTTTTCAGATAATATCATGCAGCATACTGAAGCTGTCTCCGTGTGGGTGTCTCTTTCCTTTAAGACTTATCTTTGGGTTCTGGGGTGAAACATTGTTTTTATTGTATAATTGAAAAAGGAGTAGATTGCCATGGCACTGTAGCAGAGTTTTAGTGTTGCATATGATTAAAGGAATCCGGAATGCGTTTCACCCACCCTGAGTTAAAATCCTGGATCTTGCCAGTGCTCAAAGCCTTCCTGCTGTACTTGGCTTGTGGTGCCTTCTATAGGTCAGTGGTGCCCAAACTGCTCCTCCGGTGCCTTTCCATTTGTGTTCTGAGAACTTGTGCAAAGTTCTCCTTATTAAGGGCTCCTTATTAAGATCAGGAGCAGGGCTTCGTTAACAGCCTAGGGTTGCAAAAATCAAGGACTCTGCCAAGTGTGGGAACTACCACAAGGGGCTCAAGCTGATTGTGTGCATGGCTATAGAGCAGCAGTCCTTAATGTCGTGCCATTTTGTTCTTCCCCCAAGCTTCTGTTCTGTAAACCAAAGAGCCAGTCTTGGGTTTTCCTCTGTCTCATTGGAACAGGAGGGGCTTCAGAAGACCACAGGAATGGTCCCCCTTACGTCTGCAGGGAGCTCTCATTTGAAAACAACTACACCCTCCTAAGGAGGACACTTAGCTTGGAACATCCTCTGTCACTGCCCCCATCACTGCCCCCAGGCTGGCCATTTTGTAGTGTAGTCCACTGTGTGTTTTTGAAATCCAAAAGTGCCCACAGGGAACCCTTGCTACATGGAGCGCTTTGAAGGAGCTTGACTGAGCTTGATAATGTTTAGAATCCCAGATTGCTTTGAGCCAGCTGTTGGGCAGAGACAGGGCCTGCACAGGGGGGAATCAGCGTTCAATTTGTGACAGGTACAGTGTTTATGCTGTATAAAGCATGTGGTGGGGAAGAGGATTCTCAGGGGCAGACAGGTTTCCCTGAAAGAGAGACCACTACCTGGTGCCAGTGTGGTGGATACATTTGAAGGTATTGATGGATCATAAGAGGGAGGCAAGAGCTAGTGTTGATTGGGCACAACAGCTGGCGCTTCATGAACAAAGAACACCTTGTTTCCTAGACTCCTCTGCAAGGAGCGGGGGTAGTGGTGGTCTGGGTTTCTCAGATTTTCTCGAGGGCTGGGAGCTTGAGAACAGCTGTTCTAAACCAGGTGGGTGCACTCCAAGTATTCAAGAGAGATGGGGAAAAGAAATCACACATGTATTATGGGCAGAAATCCAAAATTTCCTCTTACTTTTATAAAGAAGTGGCAATCGCCTGTCCTTTGCTGTAGATGTTTAAGCCTACAAGAAGCCTTTTTTAAAACAAGGTGATAAAGGCTGCAGTGAGACACAAAGACAAATATAACACAGGATTGTTTGTGATGAGAATGAGCAGGGTTTACTCTCCGTTGCCCTCCCTTTGCCTGCAGAGCAGAAATCGAAGGGTTCCTGGTTTGAAACAAGCCGCTGTCTGTTATGACACCTAAACTGGTGCGTTCAGCAAACCAGTTTTTTTCCTCCTTACAAACGGGTCTGCTAAGCTGGTTTAACCCTGGTTTAAGAAGAGCCCCATGGCACAGAGTGGTAAAGCTGCAGTACTGCAGTCCAAACTCTCTGCTCAAGACCCAAGTTCGATCCTTGCGGAAGCTGGGTTCAGGTAGCTGGCTTAAGTTTGACTCAATCCTCCATCCTTCTGAGGTTGGTAAAATGAGTACACAGCTTGCTGGGGGGAAAGTGAAGATGACTGGGGAAGGCAATGGCAAACCACCCCGTAAAAAGTCTGCCGTGGAAATGTCATGATGCAACATCACCCCAGAGTCGGAAACAACTGGTGCTGATTGCACAGGGGACTACCTTTACCTTTTAAAATTAATTTTAAGGTGAATGAGGCCCAATTTGGATTGGCGCCCTGCTGTTAGCGTTCAGGGGTAATCCCAGTTCTTTTTGTTCCCCTTACTCCAGCTGATGGCGTGGGGGAGAAACTTGGGGAAGCTCTTATTTAAAGGCCCAGCATTCCTTCCAAACAAGGGGTGGGGTTGTACTTGACCTTTAGTACAAAAGAGAGAGAAAACCCTCAAACTCTCTCAATAAATCAGTACCTAACCAAGATGATTTAATAGGAGACTTGACTGTGTGTTAAGTAACATTTTGGATTTGTGTATCTATCCCAGATTTGGTTTCTGATAGACTATGCTGGAGGTGTTACAGCTGCCTACTTTCCAACTGACTTGTGTAGCTGCACTTTCCTCTACAGCTTCTGCAGCAGTCAGAAGTCATGGAGGGGGCTGATGGTGTAGCAGTTAGAATACTGGAATGGGGATGAAGAAAGTGTTGCCAAGCCATGAGTCCAGGGTGACCTTGGGCCAGTTATTCTCAAGCTAACCTTGTGTGGTTGTTGGGAGGCTAAAATAGAAGGCAAGAACTGTCTGCTGCCCCCCCCCCCAAGTTCCTTGAAGAACAGGCAGGAGAAAGATGCAGTAGATAATGAATATTTTCATAGCACAGAGAGAGAAAGAGAAACATTCTCTCCAAGCTGGGCAAAATGTCACTTCCTAATTGTTGCTGATGGAAAAATCAGCGGCCTTGTTGGTCAGTCAAGAGAACAGTATTGCTTCAGGCGCTCAAGATCCCCTAAAACAAACACACAAGTTGTTAACATCAGCTAATAGAGTAGTCTGACTCTGTCTGGTGAAAGCAAAAAAAACAACAACCAAGAGGAGTTGCACATTTCTAATTTGTCTCTTGTATTTTCTCAGGAAGGGGGAGTATGTGGGGGCTGCAGCCAACTTCCACAGTCCCTATACAATCTAACAAAATGTGAGAAAGATGAATTGGCAACCATGCTGCTAAGACAAGTCACACACACACACACCTTTTTGTGGAAACACACCAAGGCAAAGAGAACAAAGTGGTGTTTGCAGGGATTGGAGTTCAGTTTAGGTTCAATAGCTGGCATGCCCTTAGAACAGATTTTAATTATGGAGTTCCTGACTTTGTGTGCTTTTATGGGCCATTAATTTCAGAGGGCATTAGCAGCGGAGGGTGCATGGCCTATTCTGTAGCATTCATCCTTGTCTGGCCAAGATGATGGGCAGTGGATGTGTGTGTGTTCATGCATCTTTTAATCATACAGAAGAAGGAATTTTTGGCAAGTGCAGCTTCTCAGCCTGGTGAAAGTACAAAATGCAGCGACCGCTATCCCTCCCCCACCCTGCTTTTGAAAGCTCTTCAGGCTTTTAAAGATGAGACAGACTTTTGCATTGTAATCTCATAGGGAAAACACTAGTTTGTGTTTATTCTAGCAGCACTTTGTTGCTTTCAATGGGGGGGGGGGCTGTGGCTCAGCGGCAGAGAGCATCTTCTTTGCACACCTAGTCCCAGCTGTGATCTCTGGTACCTCCAGTTAAAAGGATCAGGTGGGAAGTAAAGTGAAAGACTTTCACCTGAGACCCTGGAGAGCTGAGTAGGCAAGATTGACCTTGACAGACCAACGGTCTGACTCCATAGAAGGTAGTTTCATGTATCCATGTGTTTAGGCTACAAGCAAATGCCTAAAAGTGGTGGTTTAGTGTAGCCGTAGCCTAACTTCACCAGCTATTTTTTCCCCCTTGTCAATCTAAATTCACTGGGGCCACTTAAATGCCTCTTCAGCCCCATTAGTATGCACATGCCAAAAAAGAGAGAGTTCCAAATGCGTGCGTATTTGGTTTCCTGACTTGAATCACAGCCAAATAGAGAGGTTGGTTCACAATTGCATTTCAACCTTATACTTTACAAAGCACATGAGATTTCAGACTGAGACTAGATGTGGGAGCCTCAGCCAGGAAAATATTGGAAACCCTTTTAGTAGTGCTTTGCTAGCCTGTACTTTACACTTTGGGGAGGGAGGACAATCAGAGAAGAAAATGCTTGCTAGATGCATTTTCACAGAAACTTTGCTTTGAATGGGGGTGGGGTGAGCAGTGGCGCAACAGCAGAGAGTATCTTTGCACACACCTAAACCCAACTGTGCTCCCTAGCACCTGGGTCCTGGTGAAAGACAATGGGTAGCCCAGGCTAGTCCAATTTAACCAGATCTCAGAAACTAAGCAGGGTTGGCCCTGGTTCATACTTGGATGGGAGACCACCAAAGAAGCCCAGGGTTGGTACTACATATAGGCAAGCAACGCCAAACCACCTCTGTTTGTCTCTTGTACTGAAAACCCTTCAGGGTTGCCATGTTAGTTGCGACTTGATGGCATTTTCCATCACCGTCCTTTGGACTGCTGTCCAGCCAGAAGCGGAGGCCTTCACAATTCAGAAGCTTGTCTACTGGACCTAGCAGAGGCATTCTTTTACTGTGCCTGATTGGCATTGTTGACAAATGCCACAATCCAGCACAAAAGGAAGTCCACCAAACTAAATGGTCTTAAGGGTGTTTGACTCCCTTCAACTCTGAGCACCCTTCGACTCTGAGCAGAAGCTCTTTGGTGGAAGTATATTCCGCTGACCTGGCATCTTTATTGATTAATTAAATGGATTTAACGGTACAGGATCAGCTATTTGAGAAATGAAACAGGAATGCCTAACAGGAAGCTCTTGGTGATTCCTTATGCAGACCAAAAAGAATTTCGCCGAGTGTTCTATGACTGTGCTACGTTTTGCCAGTTAAAAGTACAGGGGCATGAAGCATTTCTGATGGCTGACACTTTCACTCTTTGGAGGACCAAAAGACTCACTCAGGCACTTTTGCTGGATTTGGAGATTTCACTGTCATTCTCCTAGCTGACCTTTACAGCCTGACAGCTGAACTCTTAAACTGCTATTTCAGAGTCCTGCATGTGGAACTGAATGTTGTGCCCAGTGTTCAGGTTGGGCCTGTGAAATTATTTAGTCGGGCAATCTGCATTCTCTTCTCAGCGCAGTGCATTACTGAGGGTGCATTAAAGATTCGTAGATCCGGTGGGGAGAAAGTATGATTGTGCACTTGCAGCATCATTTTACCTACGTATGACAAGTACTATCAAGCTGCAGCCAACATATAGTGACTTCAGTAAGGGACAGTGCAAGTGAGAAGCAGAGGTGGTCTGCTAGTACCTTCCTCTGCAAATTAACCCATCTTCCCTGGTAGTCTCTTACCCAACTACTGATTGAGGCTCATCTTCTTTATCTTCCAAAACTGAACTACGCTGTGCTGCCTTCCTTCCCCATCACCACGTTAGACTTGTTTAAATTTTAAGCAGAAGTTATCTTATTTACCAAACTTCTGACAAAGATTTCTCCTTTCCCCTGATCTCAGTATGCCTGATCACTGGAAGGAAACTAACCGAAATCACTGCCTCCAGCAGAAACCAACAGGCAACCTCCTCCATGGGCAAGTAATTCTGTTGTTCAGCTGCAGCAGTTAGTGATTGGACTACTGAAGCACAGCAGCTCAGAGATGCAGCAAAATACCACCCCCCCCCCAAAAAAAAACACCCAAACTGATTGGAAGGCCAGAGCAGTGACTCATATGCAGAGACAGTGGACAGCTACGTCTGTGGTTGAGTGCTTTAAGGCTCATGGGCATCTTTAATGCATTTATATAGTGTGGTACATTAATGTGCCTTGGTAGATGGTTTGGGAATTTTCTGGATTAGCCCCCAATCCTTTTCTATGCTATGAATCTATAGCAAGCCTTTGAACCAGTCTGTTTTCACATTAACCTGAACTTCTTTGAAGAAGACCAAGATATCTATGGAATAAATAACATTCTAGACAATGGGAAAATGGACTTTGGGACAAGTGGCCCATGTCTCTTCCCCACAACAGTCCTTCCACATCTGGCATTAGGTGAGCCAGGTTTCATGATGAGCAATGCTCCCTCTAAACTGTGGAGTCTTGTGAGCAAAAATTCTACTTTGTGAGCTACTGACATTAAAGTTGTGAGCTGCTGCATACATTCGTTTGCTCTGGGGCCATTTTTCCTGAGCAAAGACAAAAATGTGTGAGCTGGAGACTTAAAAAACTGCTCACACTAACTCAGCTTAGGGGGAGCACTGATGATATGTTTGATGTTTGCTCAGGCCCCTCTCATTTGAACAAATTAAGCACTTCCCTGGTTTATCAGCATCAAAATGGAAAGAATCAAAGGATTCTTGGACCAAGGCTTCCTCAACCTCTTGATGCCACTGAGCCAACCTTTCTCAATCAAATCTAAGTGGGGCAGCAGATGTTCTGAACAGGTTCTCAGAGTCAGCCCCAGCCAGCCTTGCCTAACTGACTGAAGCCGCATCTGCACAAGATGAAGGGAGCTTTGATGGGTTGCAAACCTGACCACAGACAAGGTCATCAACCTGTACAGGATGGGACTGCGCTCACCCTTACAGATGAAGGTCAAATCATAGAGAAGCTCTGAAACCCGGAATTGTCTTTGGGTGACCTCTGCAACCTGCAGTGTCTCTTTCCAATACTGCATCAGTTCACCAGTGGCAACCACTCGTGGAAAGGAATAGTCCGGCCAGCTACCCATGTTCAAGTAACATCCAGGTTTAATTACTGCATGTAGGGCTGCCTTTAAAAACTTGATTCTGTCTACAGCGGGGGCTAAGGAGTTAATTAGGACTCATCATAATGAGCATATCACTCCAGTGCACCAAGACGTTCATGATTTTCCACTGTTTTCAGACACTATTCAAAACCCAAAACCGACATGAAGGACTCTCTCTACTTAAGTCCACCTATACAACATTGCTACAGTTATCTTTGGCAGCTCCTCAATTTGGCTATAGTGCACTCCTGCTCTGATTTTAACCTCATCTTCATTCTTGTGCAGAAGTAGTTTAAGTTTTGTTTTAATGGATTGATTGTTTTTAGTGACTGATTATAAACCACCCTGGATAGGGGAGAGGCAGTGCAGAAATTTTTAAAATAATAATAATAAAAAACCTAGACTGTCAGATCCACATAAATTACACTGCTCCATGCTCTACAGCATGAATACCAACTCAGAACACAACTCAGAAGTCCATGAAGCTAAGAGACCAGATTTGTTTATTAACCTGAGTATAACAAATATGACATGTCCACAGTATAAAAATGTACATAGAGCATCAGAAGTACAAGTACGACACGTCCAGGATTTGCCCACATTTCTTTGGGCAATGAGACAGTGAGAAGTTCATGGGATTGGGGTGGGTGGGGTGGAGAGCAGAGTCTGCTTGTAAAAATTTTCTCTCATTCCACAAAAATCATACAAAGTACATTCAAACACTTAAAAGTTTGTTCTCAGCATGGGGAAAGGATAAAAGAAGTCCGGTATGGACAATGTTTTTTCTTGGCCCGGGAATGTAGAGAGAGTGAGAGAGCAGATCCCAGCATTTCTTGCATTGCACGTTTCACTTTGGGGAAGGGCTTAATGTAGTTTGGGGGTTGGCGTTTCCGAAACCAGTTTGTTAAACGAAAAGTACAAATAGTCTGAAACCACATGACACATGCAACCTTCTGTCACTGACGAGCTCAAGAGGACACATGCAGGCGAAGCGTGACGGATCGGGCCCTAGGCAGGCTCTGAATTGATGGGTGGCAAGTTTTGATGCTTGAAATACTGGACCACTTGCTGTGGGAGCTCCGCCAAGACAGCTTTGGCCAAGGTCTCTTTAGGTGCCTAGAACACAAGGAAGGGAAGCATGAGAAACTATGGGTTTGCACAGAACTATTGCACACAGAAAGGTTCCATCTTGGAACTCAGACGGATCTTCAGACATCTATCTCTATATACTTTTCAATGCTCTGACCTGGATGGCCCAGGCTAGTCAGGTCTCATCAGCAGCTAAGCAGAGTCAGTTATGGTTTGTACTTGGAGGGAGACCACCAAGGAAGTCCAGGGTTACTATACAGATGCAGGCAATGGCAAACCAACTCTGCTTGTCCCTTGCCTTGAAATTTCTATGGGGGCTGTCATAAATCGGCCATGACTAGACAGCACTTTCCACTACCATTCCGTGGATATTATTCATTACTATCCTTAATAATACTGAGGTGGTTGGTTGACATGGGTTCTTTTTGCATACAGTTCATAATCCTAGGAAAGCCAGTGTGGTATACTGATTAGTGTTGGATTAGTATCTAGAAGACCTGGGTTCAAACCCTGAAAACAGCAGGGGAGAACGTGGGAAAGACCCTGCTAGCTGGCCTAACAGCAGCTAAGTAAGAGCTGACTAAGATTGTTTCTCCAGAGGCCTAGAGCTGGCAAGGAAGGGGAGAGAGCACCCTCTTCTCTTGCTTGTTCTGATGTATTTTCATATTGTAAGTTGCATTAGGGAGAAAAAACAGGTATAAACAAATGCAAACATACTATGCCATACTATGTCAGTTTGGTGTAGAGAGCCAGTTAGGTGTTGAAACGCTTGGGACTCTTTAGCTTGGAGAAACGTCGACTGCGGGATGACATGATAGAGGTTTACAAGATAATGCATGGGATGGAGAAAGTAGAGAAAGAAGTACTTTTCTCCCTTTCTTACAATACAAGAACTCGTGGGCATTCGATGAAATTGCTGAGCAGACAGGTTAAAACAGATAAAAGGAAGTACTTCTTCACCCAAAGGGTGATTAACATGTGGAATTCACTGCCACAGGAGGTGGTGGCGGCCACAAGCATAGCCACCTTCAAGAGGGGTTTAGATAAAAATATGGAGCAGAGGTCCATCAGTGGCCATTAGCCACAGTGTGTGTGTGTGTTTGTGTGTGTGTGTGTGTGTATATATAAAAAAAATTGCCACTATGTGACACAGAGTGTTGGACTGGATGGGCCATTGGCCTGATCTAACATGGCTTCTCTTATGTTCTTAGTGTATGGACTTTTATCTGGGACAACCGGGTTTGATTCCCCACTCCTCCACTTGCAGCTGCTGGAATGGCCTTTGGGTCAGCCATAGTTCTGGCAGAGGTTGTCCTAGAAAGGGCAGCTGCTGTGAGAGTCCTCTCAGCCCCACCCACCTAATTCATTCCTTCACATTTTATTTATATCCCGCCCTCCCCGCTGGAGCAGGCTCAGGGTGGGTGTCTGTTGTGGGGGGAGAAGATATAGGAGATTATAAGCAGCTCTGAGTCTCTGATTCAGAGAGAAGGGTGGGGTATAAATCTGCAGTCGTCTTCAGGAGATACATGTGGCTCTTTGACATGCCACTTGTGGCTCTTCTGAACACTGTTTCCAGTCTGGCACCTGCCCCCTGTTCCAGGAAAGTGGACAAGACCTTGTCGCGTGGAGTCTTTGGTAGGCAGGTGGATCCCACCTTGAAATAGCCACCACTGGAGGAATGGGTAACCTATGAGCCTCCTTGAGATGCAGGCTTTTGGGCAGGGATGGGAGTAAATGTGATTCTTCTGGTTGACAGTAACCACAAATATGGCTCTCCATGAACTGCAGAGTGAGTACCACTGGGCTAACCAACCTCACAGGGCTGTAATGAAAATATGCAAGACAGGACTCCTTAGAGGAATGGTCAGGATAAAAATGTACTAAATATGAGATTATCTGCTGTAAGAAAACAGATCATGAGATTTGTCTGACGCTCTGGTATCTTTGCACCCTGGAGATGCTGCTTTAGCCAGGCTCCATCTTTGGGAGACTGGCAATGAAGGCCCCTTCCCAGCCCCACCCCTCGAGACTGCCAACAAAGCCTCCAGCACTCACACTGCGGAACTCGCGGAATGGCACAAACTGGACGATGTCGCGCATGGCCTCCTCTCCTGTGTAAGATCTGAGCACGCGGTTATCCCCGTCCAAGAACTCCATGGCGGCAAAATCTGCGTTCCCCACCCCGACGATGATGATAGACATGGGCAGCTTGGAGGCCTGCACCACGGCGTGTCTTGTCTCGTCCATGTCACTGATGACACCGTCAGTGATGATCAGGAGGATGAAATATTGCTAAAGGGACACAGAAGAGGAGAAAGATAAAAAAGAATTAGACTTGGGACTGAGACTCAGGTCAGGCCCATAGCTACGGGGGCAGGGGGGGAGGCTGCTCCACCCAACCCACCCTCCCACCTGTATGGCCCCTCCTTTTACTGCCCTGCTCTCCCAGCCGCGCTCTCGCCATCCCCGCTCTTCCTGACCCCACTCTTGCTGCCCTACTCTCCCAGCCGCTGCCATTGCTCTTGCTGTCCCTGCTCTCACCGCTGCTCTTCCCGGCCCCGCTCTCCCCGCCACCACTGCTTTTGCCGTCCCTGCTCTCCCCACTGCCCTTCCTGACCCCACTCTCCCTGCTGCTCTTCCCCACCCTGCTCTCACCGCCCCGCTCTCTCTGCCGCCGCTGTTGCTCTCCCCGACCCTGCTCTCGCCACTCCACTCTCCCTGCTGCCATCATTGGTCTCGCTGCCCCTGCTGCTCTCGCAGCTGCCGCTCGCCTTTTCAATTTTTTTTTAAAAAGTGTGTGACATCATTTTGGGCTCCAGGGCCCCTCCACCTAAAATTTTATTACCTGGGCCCCCCCATCTAAAATTTTCTGGCTACGGGCCTGACTCAGGTGTGCTCATGTGTGAGACCTGGGTAAAGACGAGATGCCTCAACCGGAGATAGAACAGACCTGCTTAAGATGAAGCCTCTTTTATGGGGCTGACTGTGGCAGTTGCCTCAGGTGATGGGTACCCTTAGAGATGGGAAAGCACAGAGAAGGACCCATGGCTGGCCCTATCCACTGGGACATTCTTCTGCTCAAGCCCTTCCGAAATGAACACCAGCACTGCAGCATTCTTGCTCCTCAGTTCAAAGAGGCACAGCCATGATGACTAGCTGGCCACTGTGTGAAACAGGGTGCTGGACTAGATAGACCACTGGTCTGATGTAGCAGGGTTCCTGCTCTGCTCTTAGGGTCTTACATATGTGCTGATAAGTCACAACTGACAGCAACCCCATCAAAGGGCTTTCAAGGCAAGTGGGAAGCAGTTTATCACTGCCTTCCTCCTCAGAACATTTCTTGATGGTCTCCCATTCATGTACTGACCCTGCATAGGTTCTGAGATCTAATGGGATTGGACTAGATAATGCTGCCTTTCCTCACAGCAGAAATTCTCAGGGGAAGGACCCAGTTAGTTTGTCCTCTTTGAGCCCTACTTGCCTCTCTCACCTCACTTGGCCAGCTGCAGAAGCCATGCAGAGCCTTCTGTTCCTCTCCACCAGACTCCACAAACAAGACTCCTTGGCTGCGATCACACATGCTAAATAATCCACTTTCAACCTACTTTCAATGCACTTTCCAGCTGGATTTTGCCATTTCACACCACTCTGAATTTGACTCACCAGGGAGATGCCTCTGCCCCCTTCTGTTGACCTGATGGCCCAGGCTAGCCTGATCTTGTCAAGTTGTGGAATCTAAGCAGGGTCAGCCCTGGCTAGTATTTGGATGGGTGACCTCCAAGGAATACCAGGGTGACATAATGCAGGCAATGGCAAACCACCTCTTAAATGTCTCTTGCCTTATAAACAAGTCTAGATTGTTTATCCAGTTGGAAAGTGCATTGAAAGTGGGTTTAAAGTGCATTATTTAGTGTATGTTATTGCAGCCCTTGTATCTGGAGAAGTGAGCAGTGACTTGCAAAAGCTCATAGCCTGCCACAAATTTTGTTAGTCTTTAAGGTGCTACTGGACTGCTCTTTTCTATGGGTTTTCAAAACTCAGAATTCCATTTCTTTCCCCAAGAGCTAAACATGGCAAACAATCACTCTCTTTTGAGAACAGTTCTAAAGAGCAGAGAGAGGCTTTGTTGCTAATCAGAAACAAGGCCAATGGCAGCGGGCTAAGAGGCCATAAATGCAGCTCTCTGGATTCCTGTCTCATTAAAGACCAGTCCACCCACTGCCCACTTTCCATCCGTCTTTGATTTGCGTCCATGGGCAGTCCAATGCTGCCCAGATGTCTGACAGCAGAGGCACCCTATTTCCCATAGCGACTGGGGACACAACTTCCCTCTTAATGGTCTTAAACCCCCATGCAAAACTCTTTTTTTAAAGTAATAAGAACAACCTAACTTCAGAGGATTACATGAGTGTGCCTTGCATTGCATGCCTCCTAACCGGAGGTGGCAAGCTCAGAGCATGATACATGCAGGAAGGCAATAGGCCTCCTGCTCTAAGAAAGGGAGATTCCATTGGGAATAACTGGATTAATCTCATCTGATGCAGGTGTAGCATAATTACACACACACACCTCACCACAGGTTAGTTCAGAGCACTGACTCCTCCATGAGCAGGCCAATTGGGCTCAAAGGGTCTTCTGGAGAAACTGCATGGTGTAGTGATTAGAGTGTCGGGCTGGGATCTAGGAGAACCAAATCCCCAGTTGGCCATGGTTCAAATCCCCACTTGGCCACTTTGGGCTAATCACTCACTCCCAGCCTCACCTACCTCACACGGATGTTGTTGTGAGGATAAAATGGAGGAGGGGAGAATGATGTGGGCAGCCACCTTGGGAAGAAAGGTGAGCCACTGATTTTTTAAAAATAAGTATTTGATTCCCTTCTCTCTCAGCACATCTACCATTTCTTCTCACAACCTGTTAGCATTCCATGGAAATACTGTAGGGTAGAAAACAAGGGTTGCCAAGTCCGACTTAAGAAATATCTGGGGACTTTGGGGGTGGAGCCAGGAGACTAGGGAGGGACGGTGGCTCAGTGGTAGAGCATTTGCTTGGGAAGCAGAAGGTCCCAGGTTCAATCCCTGGCATCTCCAAAAAAGGGTCCAGGCAAATAGGTGTGAAAAACCTCAGCTTGAGACCCTGGAGAGCCGCTGCCGGTCTGAGAAGACAATACTGACTTTGATGGACCACGGGTCTGATTCAGTATAAGGCAGCTTCATATGTTCAAGCCAGGAGCAAGGGTGTGACAAGCACAAGTGAACTCCAAAGGAAGTTCTGGCCATCACATTTAAAGGGACCACACACCTTTTAAATGCCTTTCCTTCATTTGGAAATAATCAAGGGCAGGGGCACTTTCTTTTGGGGCTCACAGAATTAGACCCCCTGGTCCAATTTTTTTGAAACTTGGGGGGTGTTTTGAGGAGAGGCACTGGATGCTGTAAATTTGGTGCCTCTACCTAAAAAAACAGTCCCCTCCCAGCCAATGTTCCCTCTAAGCTGCAGAGTCTTGTGAGCCAAAATTCTACTTTGTGAGCTACTGGCATTAAAATTGTGAGCTACTGGCATTCAAGCTATGAGCTACTGAATGAATTAGTGTGCTCAGGGGTCATCCTTCCTGAGCTAAGGCAAAAATGTGTGAGCTAGAGGCTAAAAATCTGTGAGCTAGCTCACATTAACTCAGCTTAGAGGGAACACTGCTCCCAGCCCCAGATACCCATGGATCAATTCTCCATTATACCCTATGGGAATCAGTCTCCATAGAGTATAATGCAGTGCCCAGCAGACATCCCCCTCCCCCTGCATTCTGATAACCCTGAAGTGGGGCGAGTGCCTCCAAACCAGGGGATCCCCTGCCCCTAATGGGATTGGCAACCTTAAATGAGCTAACAGCAGGTGGCCTTGCTATTTTGTTTGCAAGTTTCCTTTTCCAGACCGCACAAGGTAGATGGAACAAACTGGCTCTAAAGTTGCAAGGGAAGACCCCTGCACACCACTCCTTGCAAGCCAAAAATCTGCTGGGGCTACTCACAGCTGGATGTGTAGTTCTGGGGAAGGATCACACTAATGAAAAATAGCACAGCTTAAGGGGCGGGTAACAATCTGCACTGGGCCAAAGCAAGATGAATGCAACTGCAGTGGGAAGCCGATCAGGGCACACCAGCGGAAGTACAGCCATGCACTCTCCCCCAGGGTGTCTCTAGAGGTTGCCTCCCAGTTTAAGCCCAGTTTCTTGCAAAAAAATACAGCAACAGAGAATGGCGGACATCCCAGAAGGTTTTGGGTGGGCATCAGCTCTATGTCTGGCTGTTGACTAAGGAGAAGAACAGCAGCCTGAACTATTCTCTTGCAGGAGGCAGACATAAGGCAACGAGTGCCTCAGGGCCAATCTAAATGATACATTAATCAATGAGTCAGGTCTGGGCTTCACATGTAGTAAACATAGCTGCAGCTCCAAAATGGGACAAATAACTCTCCCTATATCAGGGCCAATGTTCCCTTTAAGCTGAGTTAGTGTGAGCTAGCTCACAGTTCTTTAGACTCCAGTTCACACTTTTTTGTCTTAGCTCAGGAAGGATGACCCCAAAGCACAATAACTTATGCAGCAGCTCACAACTTTAATTCCAGTAGCTCACAAAGTAGAATTTTTGCTCACAAGACTCAACAGCTTGAAGGGAGTATTGGTAGGGGGCTGTTTCAGCTTGGGCAAACAGCACAGGGAGAAAGGCAGGAGTCCCTCTTTGCCCCATGCTGAGGTCCTCCTGAGCCAAATGGGGGCCCTACAGGCTTTCTAACACAATGTTCCCCACAGTGGCTGTGGGGCTGTGAGGAAACTGAACCAGATTCAGGGAACTTGTTAAAAAACGCATCAGTAGTTTGGCACTCAAATTCAGAGCAGAGAGCAACAGACAAGAGGATCGAAAGAACAGGTGAAGAGCAGCTGCCTTCTGGTACCGAGAATCAAGCTGGGACTGCGCTAGTGTTTTAGTATGCATTAGGTGCTATTTATCCTATTTTAGCCTGGATTCTTTGTTGCTGATCTTTTTGCAATGCATGTACCATTACCTGCTTCATCTTTTAGGGCTGGATGGTCTTGCACACCTAAATTGGTACCCAGCCCCAAAACCACAGTCTTACACACACACACATCCCAGTTACTTTCTGTCACACTGACGTTCTTCCTAATAAAGTATGCAAGGATATAATCCAATGCCAAACGATCATTCCCTCACTGCACAGATTAAAATACACTAACTCAAACTAAATGGTAATTACATTTAATTCCTCCCAAGGGATTTGCATTGCCTCCTTTAAAGACCCTTTAAGCTGGCATGGAAAACTGAATGCTGCTTATTTAAGGGTATCTGTGCATTTTGTGAAAAATTTGCATCTCCCTCCCAAAGCACTCCAGTGGTTCACAGGCTGCTGTTTAACAGAGCTGAGAATGTGGAGACAATCTTTCCAACAGAACTACACATTGACTCTGATTGCTCAGAGAGCAGATGTGTGTTGGATAATGCAGGACACTGTGCTTCATTCTGTGTCCATGTAGAGTTGGGTACAGAGGTCAGCATCTTGTTTATCATTCAAAAACAAAACCCAGGTTTCTAGTCCTCATGGGTGAGATTCTATTCAAACTGAACTAAGGATTACTATACCCAAGAAAAGTTGTTTGCTGAAAAATAGACCCTCCACATTAGATTTCCACACTAGCCTTCTTCATATTACAGAATACATGTAAAATCGACATATGGTACTTCATTGCTCTTTAGATGTACATTCAGCAATTTTCAAGTCACATTCAATGCAGGTGCAGCTGAACGTGTGACTGAGAAACCCTGTATTTATCAAGGTACTCATCCCTGGTTTCATTTGAAACGTGAATGTATGTTGGCTTCTTCTTACAAACAGGTGTATGCATATACATGCAGTTGTACAACATTCACTGTATTAACATGGGAACAGGACTACTGTGTTCTGGGGTTTCCAGGGTTCCTTGGAAGCTTCTGATGGGCTCTTTATGGGAAAAGGCTTGACTAGTGCTGATCTTCCCCATACAATGGGCAGCTGCACATGACTGATGTGCTTGAGGTGCATTCTCCATGTACACCAGGTTATGGGGTGGCCCCAGAAAGAAGCCTGTGTGTGCTAGAATGCTCTGTATCCTACTGGAATTTCATGATGGACTTGCCAGGGTCCCTGGGCCAAAAAGATAATTGTCTGAAGGGATCGCTAGAGGGGGAAAGTTGGCAAACTCTTCCTGGAACTCTTCATTGCTACTATCTTCATTGCTACTATCTCAGTTCTCTCCACACGTCTTTTTCTTCAAGTTCTGATCAGTAAAAAAGGATTAGTTCTACTTTCAGAAAGACTCTAAGAAAGAAAATGGCAAAGGGAAGAAAGAAATGAGCCTTCAAATACTGCAGTAATAACAGTGTGATTAGATGAAAACTAGGGAGATCCAGGTGTGAATCTTCACTCTGTCATGAAAACTCACTGGTTGACCTTTGGTCAGTTACTCTCTGCCTGCCTAGCCTACCCCACAGGGTTGCTGTGAGTATAAAATTAAGGGGGGAGGAATCCCCACTGGCCATGAAGCTAACTGGGTGGCCTCACTCCAGTCACTCTCAGCTTGATCCACCTCACAGGGTTGTTGTGAGGAGAGAATGGAGGAGGGGAAAACCCCGAGCTCCTCAGAGTGGGATGAAACTACGCAACAAAGAGAGAAACTCAGTCAGCCCATGGGGGAAATGTAGAAAAGGGAGGGCATAATGAGAAAACTCTGTTTTGAGGAGGGTGTGTGTATCTATTTTGTATTTACTCTGCAGCATAGTGGTCTGTACATGTTCCCTTTGGGAGATGAGGAGACATGGCCCTCATCCACCGAACGTCGGGGCTGTAACTGCTGACCAAAGCTATGGCTGTCTCTCTCAAATATGTATTTTCTGCTTCAGTCCCTTTACGTGTGGTTTTCTCCTTTGCTGTCCACGTTGCTATGGTGAAAGCACACGCATATCTAAAAACAAAAACAAGCCAGAAAAATACCAACCACAACTCTGGATCCATCTCATGCTGAGGGGAATTCTGGCCTTAGGTAAGCTACCAAAATGATTGATTCAATGAGAAAAGGCCAAAGGAGTCAAGTCACTACAGATCTTCTTTTAGAGACCATACCAACTGTCAAAGTGACTTTTAAAAAATGGAGAAAAACAAGAGAATATGCAAATGACCAAGGACCTGAAAGTTTATTCCAGGTCTTCCCAGAATAGTCAAGAAGGTACACATGAACACACAGGAAGCTGCATTATACTGCATCTGACTCTTGGTCCATCAAAGCCAGTAGTATCTACTCAAGCTGGCAGCCGCTCTCCAGGGTCTTGGGCAGAGGTCTTTCTAATCACCTCCTAAGCTGATCCTTTTCACTGGAGGCGCCGGCGACTGAACCCGAGATCTTCTGCCTGCTGTGGGACATACTTCTATTATTGAAGCTTGGCTAAGGAGAAAAGCCACTGGGAAGAGCTGATGGTGGTTTAGGAGAGCATATCTCCTTTTAACCTGCATGTCCTTTTTGTTCTAAAATTCAGACCCCCTCCTGCCTTCTATATGACTGAGTAGACTCGCATCTAAAAAGGATCAAGGGGTTTAGAGAATGATCAAGGGTTTAGAGCACGTATCCTATAGGGGAAAGACTGTCAAGATTTATAGTTTAGAAAAGACACAGACAAAGGATACAATAAAAATTTATAAGGACTATGAATGCTACATGGAAAGCAGGGAGAGAGAATTTTTCCTTCCTTGCATGGTACTAGAAGTGGAGTGGGAGAGGTGGTCACCCATAGAAACTCAATTTCAATTCATACCTTTATTGGCATGAAAGCACATTCATTCCGGAGGGGTAACGGTGATTGTCATAGAAAATCTACTCCCATAAAACAGGCATCTAGTGGCGCCATGAAGACTAATAAAATTTTTATTTCAGCATAAACTTTTGTAGCCCAGTTCTTCAGGAGCCCGGAGTGAATAAGCAGGCCCCCTCAGAACTGCCTAGCAAAGAGGCATGTGTTGCATACAGAAAAGAGCAGGTAGTTGCACTGGCCAAAGCAAAATCCAACATTTGGGTTAAGATTCATAGCATATGACATAGTGGGCTCTAGTTCACAAAAGCTGTTCAGCAACATAGCTTGATTGGGAGGTGGGGGGGGGGGGGAAGGGAGGGAATAAGTCTTAGTAATAATACTGTATGTCATGCAAAGACCTGGCTCAGGGCTTGTCTAGAAAAGATCTATTCCTTGCCTTCACGGTACTGTAAATAGTCCCTTGGGTTCAACACATTAGTGCCAAAGTGGGGGTGCAATTTACATCTAATTAGCTTTGCTAGACCTTCAAGGCAATCCTCCCCTTATATACTCTTGAATTCTAACGCAGGTTATAAGTGGTGAAGAGACTGAAAATTAATGCAAAATGAATGGTCAGAATGAAAACTAACACGCAATATAAGCATGCCTCTATCCAAGGCACAAGATAGAGCAGGCTAGTGTATTATTTTTCGAAGAAAATCAATATAAATCCATGCAGAAGCAGGCATAGAACATCAAGATCATGGTCTGTTTGTTTCCCCCCTATTCCTTCTCCCACCCCCTTTTTAGTATCCAGTCTAATGAAATGTTCTGGAGAACTCAAAAGTTTGCATACCACTTTGTGCCATTTACGTTGTTCTTAATAAAATATATATTATGTGGATTTTGCTTTGAACCAGTATGGGTACCTGGAGATTCTATCTGATTTCCTAGGAGACATTTTGCTGCAGAGGAAAGTTGCAATTGGTAATCATAATGAGAATGCAAAGCAAAGATAAGAAAGCTGGAACAAGTCCTCCACTACAGTTCTCTCTTCTTTTTTCTGGGATGTGTGCAAGCAACAGTGTGTGAGAGAGTGCAAATTTCCATTTTAAACCTAAAAGCAAATTACTGACCAAAAAAACAATGTGGTACAGCCTGGATCAGGTATTCTTTTCTTCCTGCTGTGAGAATATGGGATGGGGGCACAATGGAAGTGGTGAGAAGCTAAAGCTATGTATGGAGCAGTTGTGGATTTTTTTTAAAAGGAGGGGGGGGCTGATACACATGAGCAGTGTTCCCTCTAAGCTGAGTTAGCATGAGTTAGCTCACAGATTTTTAGCCTCCAGCTCACACATCTTAACTCAGGAATGATGACCCCAGAGCACAATAATTTATGCAGTAGCTCACAACTTTAATACCAGTAGCTCACAAAGCAGATTTTTTTTGCTCACAAGACTCTGCAGCTTAAAGGGAACATTGCACATAAGACCCCCATACTTCAAGGACACAGCTTTCTTTGTTTTTGAAAAAGGCCTGCTAAGTTAAAATGTTTGTTCAGTATTTCTTTTGAAAAGAAATGAGGGCAGGTGGGAGGGTTCCTGACTGACATCATGGAGTGATCAATCAGCACTGCACCCATCTGACTTCTGTTCAAACTGGGGGGAAAGTTTTCCCCTAAAGTCAATCTGAGCAGGGGGGGGGAGAAAGATGGCACATGTGTCGCAACTGTAGCAATTGTGTTTCGGTAGCAGCCTCACCACTGCAGTTATGTCTGTCTGGACACACCCCAAGACTCTTGCTAGGTTGAGGTTTCTTCCTGCTTAGCAAAATCAGAATGGAAGCTGAGATTTAGCAACACTGGGTCAAGCTGCAGCCTGCAGCACATAATATAAATTCACGTGGCATTTTGTATTTGTTCCAATGCATTGGGCCAACAAAAAGACAAGTCGCCTTCTCCTCATCTACACATACATATGAAGCTGCCTTATACTGAATCTGATCACTGGTCCCTCGAGGTCAGTATTGTCTACTCAGAATGGCAGCAGCTCTCCAGGGTCTCAGGCAGAGGTCTTTCACATCCCCTACTTGGTGCAGTGGTTAAGTGAGCTGACTCTTATCTGGGAGAACCGGGTTTGACTCCCCACTCCTCCATTTGCAACTCCTGGAATGGCCTTGGGTCAGCCATAGCTCTTGCATAGTTGTCCTTGAAAGGGCAGCTTCTGTGAGAACTCTCTCAGCCCCACCTACCTCACAGGGTTTCTGTTGTGGGGTGGGGGTGAGGTAAAGGAGATTGTGATTGATCTGAGACTCTGAGATTCAAAGTATAGGACAGGATATAAATCCAATTTCTTCTTCTACTGCCTCCTGGTCCTTTTATCTGAAGATGCCAGCTCCCTGTCCCTGACAGTCTTTAAGCAGTGGCTGGACAAACACTTGTCAGGATTCTCAAGGCTGATCCTCCACTGAGCAGGGGGTTGGACTAGATGGCCTATATGGCTCTTTCCAACTCTGTGATTGATGATTCAGGGATCAAACTGTGACCTTCTGCATGCCAAACAAAGGCTCCTCCACTATGCTATAGTTCTTCCCCCCAAAAGTATACACACATAGCTGCCTTATACTGACCAGATCATTCATCTGTCAAGATCAGTATTGTCTATTCAGATTGGCAGCAGCTTTCCAGATTCTCAGGTAGAGACCTTTCCATACCACCTGCCTTGATCCTTTCGACTGGAGATGCTGGGGATTGAGCGTGGGACCTTCTGCATGCCAGGCAGATGCTCTACCACTGAGCCACAGCCCTTCCGCTGAGTCTCACTCTTTTGCCTGGACCAAAGCAGCAAAGCCATCCTCCTCTCCTAAACAAGGGTTAACGCTGGGTGCTTTCAAAACGTTAGCTATCTGGTGGCTGTGATCAAGGAACAGCATCCCTCCAACATCTGCCAATTCTCCCCACTTAAATCCTGTGTTAGCAGGAAACGGATGTGGATCCACCAGGCTTTTCTCATCTCTCCATCAAGGAGGAACAGCAAGACGCAGAGCCCTAATGAGTCTGGCTTTGAAATCCCATGCCGAAAACAACAAAGTCGAAAGGGAGAACACTCACAGTTGCCGAGTCCTGCTGGGTTGCCTGGGCTGCAAACCGAGCCACGTGATTAATGATGGGGGAGAAGTTGGTTGGTCCATAAAAACGTATGTGAGGCAGGCAGCTGGAGTAGGCTTGGACAATGCCCTCCACACCTTGGCAGTGGAAAAAGAGGACCTGGTCAGCTTTGAGGATTTTCAGTGGCACACAAATCCACACCCTGGTGAAGTTGCATTTTACACACCAAGGCCAGTCCTTCCAGCTTAATGGCACAGTGCCCTTCTCCTTTTAAACATCCCCCCCATTGCAATCCCTCCCCTCGGACATTTGTCTCTTCCCTTCTTCAATTGTCTCTTCTGTACTGAAACTCAAGGCTTGAGACTCTGGCCTGTCAGAATATCCTTATCAAATACAGATACACTTAAATGCTCTTGTAGCAGGCACCAGCCCATCAGGCCTTGTTAGCATGGCAGTGGTGCACATGTTCAGGGCACTGATCCAAGGCTTTATTTGTAGAAGGAACTCCTTTGCATATTAGGCCACACTCCTCTTGTGTAGCTAGTCCCTCCAAGAGCTTACAGGGTTCTTATTCCAGAGCGTACTGAAAGCTCTTAGAGGATTGGCTACATCAGGGGTGTATGGTCTAAGATGCAAAGGAGTTCCTGTTACAAAAAAAGCCTGCTGATCAATGGTGAGAGAACATTCAAGATACTGCACATGGTAATGACAGTAAAATATGACCAGGAGATCTTGCAGGGGGAAGGGTTTTTCTCATCAGAGGCATCAAATTAAAATGGCTCAAGAGCAAGACAAGCTGGGTGGTTTGCAAGTTGAGTTGCCATCTCCAGGTTAGGAAATTCCTGGAGATTTGGGGGCAGAGCCTGTGAAGGGCATTGTTTGTGGAGGAGAGGGAGCCCATCACTGCAAACATTTGTCTGTTTAAGTAATATGTCTTGTACCTTATTGTTGTTGTAGGTATTGAAGTCTACGGTGTTGTAACTGAAAATGTATAAATAAAACATTTTTTAAAAATGGGCGTGATGCCATCTTGCTGATGCTGCTGTAGCACTTCAGTGTCATGGCAATTTAGAATGTTAAAAAAAAGATTGTGTTGTGCAGTGGAAAAAAGCAAGGGGGAGGAAGTGGCCTTGGAGAAAGTGCTACGGACCTTTTAAACAGCACACACCCGTAATTTAGAAGTGCAACAAATGGGCTGAAATTGAAAAAAAAAAAAAAGCAGTTTCCCTCAAAAGCAGCTCAACCACACTGGGTTTGTATGAACAGGTAAATATATTCTGCTAGCAGCCTGTTACTAAAATGGGTCTGTCTGAAATGACAGGAAAAAAAAAAACATTAGCAACCAGTTACTAAAACAGAAGCAGTTTGAAAAGGGTTCCCAGAAGCCTGTATAAACCACTACTTGCTGCAGGGAACTGTCTTAAAAAAAAGAAAGAAAGCACATGTTACTGTGTAAAGCTCTTTGTACTGTATAGGGATGGCGCCACAGAAATGAATGAATGAATGTGTGAATAACGGAAATGATAATAACTGCATGCCATCAAGTCACAACCGACTATGGCAGCCTCATTACCATGGGGTTTTTAAAGCAAAGAGATGAGCAGAGGTGGCTTGCCATTTGCCTTCTTCTTCAACAGCAACCTCAGTCTTCCTTGGTGCTCTCCCATCCAAGCACTAACCATGGCTGACCCTGCTTACCTTCCATGCTCTGACAAGGGACATTTAGGCTGCTGCAACAAAGAGTGCCCAGCTTATTCTGGGCTAAGGTTGAGCCCCAGAAGTTGCTGATAGCGCCAGAACTAGATAGATAGATAGATAGATAGATAGATAGATAGATAGATAGATAGATAGATAGATAGATAGATAGATAGATAGATAGATAGATAGATAGATAGATAGATAGATAGATAGATAAATTTATTGTCATTGTTCTCCACAAAAAGAGAGCAACGAAATGAGGTGCTCTTCTAAGGCATGGAATGTCCCACATGCCCATCAAGAACAGGGGTGGCTTTTCGGCATGCATAAAAGGCCTTTCACCAAATTCCCCTCCCCATTGTTCTGGGGTTAAGGAAAAGGCCAAGAGTGGGAGCATTTAAGCAGGCATCCTAAACTATAGGCTGTATGGAAACAAGCAGGGCTTTTTTGTGTAGCGGGAACTCCTTTGCATATTAGGCTATACCCCCCTGATGTAGCCAATCCTCCAAGCGCTTACAGGGCTCTGTGCAGGGCCTACTGTAAGCTCTTGGAACATTGGCTATATCAGTGGGGTGTGGCTTAATACACAAAGGAATTCCTGCTATAAAAAAAGCCCTGGAAACAAGGCTTTGCTGGTTTCCACATTTCTTTCATCCAGACTTGTGGCTATTCAAGGCAAGGGTGTGCAGCGGAGATGTGCAGTTTTCATGTGAGAAGCACAAAAAAGAAGCAGGAGAGACGCCATCCCTGTTTGACTCTCTGAAGGCACCTGTGATGGCCACACCCTGAATTTAATAAATATTACGGACTAATAATATTCAGGCCCTGAATTTACAGGCCAAAATCCAAACGACAGGCTAAGCATGCTTCTGCTTTCTGTGACAGTTTGTGGTTATATACTGCTGGACCCTCAGATAATTTTTGCAGAGCTGCAAAGAAAGGATTCTTGAAGTGTTTCCTGGCATATGAAAAAGGTACTAGGGTAAGAAGAGGAAACTAGTTCAAAGGAACCATCTTGGGGGAGGCATGTCAGTCTAATGTCAGATTCTGTTAAAGCTGTGCCACAAGGTGGGAGTTGGGCAAATAAATCCCTTGTCAGTCTCTGCAGCATTCAGGTGAAAGTCCTAAACTAACAGAATCCACTAAAAGAAGCTCTGGGTGTTGTCCATAGCAGGGAATTATGGAAAATGTGTGGGTTGGAACAAGCCTGAGAGAGTGTGTCATGTGTGACGGGAGTTTGGTAATTCTTGTGAATTGAGTCTGTGTTTTTCTATGCAAACAACTCCTAGTTGGTAAGTGAATCCCTCTATTATCTAAGCGACCACAAACAGAGTGTGAGGGAATGAGAGTGTAGTTTTTGGTCAGGGGGAACGAAAAGACATTGGAGTGTAATGGATACAATAAGAGGTTATAAAAGGAAAAGGAGTAGAATCAAGAATAAGAGTAGAATCAAGAATAAAAAAGTAGAATCAAGAATAAGAAAAAACTGCATAAAAGGGGATGTGTTGACATTTTCTTATGCTGCTATTAAAACTGACATTTAAACTGACAATATGCTGTTCAGGGGTTTTGAAGCCTGATGGTCCCTAGAAAAGGGGGAGATGCTGTCTCCTACCTGAAAAGAGTCAAAAGAACACTAAAAAGTGAGTATTTGTAATCCTTTCCCCAGAAGAAATCCGGGGATAAGCAGAGAAATCAGAGTATGGGGGCAGGAAAAGCCCTAGATAGAGATAGATTAGAGAAAGTGGAGAAGATTGTGGGATGGAGGAAAAAAGGGAAGTAGGTGCCTAGATCCCCCAGCATACCGAAGGTTTCACAGACCAGAAAAGACACATGGAGGGGGAAGGAAATGACTGCTAATTCATCTCATGTAAAAGAAAAGACTGTCTCTTTCTCTCCTCTACCCATTGTCACTTAAGTTTTGAGGTACCAGGCATGTTCTGAAGGAAGGAAGGAAGATCCGAGTGAAAAATGGACCAGTCTGTGCAGAGGTATCAGAAGATGGAGTGTGAGTACACCTTGCTGGTTCTGAAGAGAGTGTGTGTTTCGCTGTGCTAGAAATGAGAAGCATGAGCAAATTATTCCCCAGATCTTAGAGAGAAAAGAGAGACTGTGCCAAAATTAGTGAGGGAAAAAAAAGGAACAATTGCTTTGCTGGTTGAAGGAACCTGAAGCTAATGTGAATGGGAGCTGGCAGGGAAGAAACTAGCCTAGTGGAGAGGCTTAAGTCCTCAAAAGAGGAACCAGCTACCCAGTCTTGTGGTTAGTGGCTGGAGCCCATGTAGTCCTGAAACAGAAGTTTGAGAGGGACGGAAGAGGGTCTCCACAGAGGGCCGTAGATGAAGAAGAGCTGTTGGACCTGAGTTATGTTGAAGGTGGCAGGTGTGGGAAAAAATAAGCATAGGAATGAAAAAGTAGTCACAGGGGTCCAAAGACAAAAGCAAGCAGATGCTGTGGAAAAGTGTCTCCTGATGGCAGCTCCCTGTTCTACCCACCCCCCTTGCCAAGCAAGAAGAGAGGGCTAATTCTGATTAACACAATAATTTGAACCCTGTTGCAGAGCTGCTATAGCAACTCTAGCTATGGTTGCAAAGAGGAGCTTGCAAGCATATCCTGCTAAAAAGAAATTGAACTCAAGGTGCAAGCTGCCTAAGATAAAAGTGTATGCGCAAAGAGCTTCGTATGGGAGTGAGAAAGTCTCCTCTAATTCGTATCTAGTCTAGCTGCATAAGCATACAGACTTTGCTTTAGCAAAGGGGGGCAAAGTGGTTTCTAGCACCTGGGCTAGACAAAGATTGAATTTGCGACTGACTGCATCTAGCTATGTGTTTGCTGCTGAAGAGTGTATGGTTGAAAACCGATAAGCTGGAAAAGCTAATGGACTTAAAACTAAGGGCTACCCTAGTTTGGAATGCAGAAGAGGAATTCTGATGGTTCGAGCAGAATGGGTGTTGTAACAGCTTGGTTTGAAATTGTAGAGTCGTGAGCCTTGCCCCATCATGGTCAGTCCAAGTCACTAAGTGCCTAACAGCTTCTGAACAAGTCCAAGACAATAGTGTAAACAGACCCTAATTATATTTTCAAGGTCCAAGCTGTTGGTCAGCTATGGAAGGAACAAGTATTCATGACTGGAACGGGTCAGTCCAATCGTATAGAAGGAATAAATCCTAGCTTTGCTAGTAGCTCTGGAAAGCCCCCTACCCTACCAAAGACTTTAATGTCAAGTTTTGAAATGCCTGCAAATTCTCAATACAGTTAAAAGAGAAATGCTTTGCTGCGTTGCTGCTTTCTACATTTATGTAAGCTTCAGCTTGCACAGCTCATCTGTCTCAAGCAGGAAGTGGAGAACGGAGAGTGTAAAACTGCCATACAAGAGGAGGGAGCAGCTGTTCCAGTACTGATGAGATGCAAGAGAAAGAAATCAAGGGACACTTGCTTTACATTTTTAGTTAGTAAAAGTTAGGAAACCCCCTGGGAAAGGAAAAGGATTTTCAGTGAAACGCTGCTCCTGGTATTTCCAAGCGGGAGATGGAAACAGAACTGTTTGCTGTTATAATATAGTGGGTCCACATACACAACACTGCAATTGTTTGCTAAAGAGAAATGTTGCAGTCTTTCTGAAATTGCCCCTTACAGATCAGTAAGCAGTAAGATCAGGAGCAGAGGTCCATCAGTGGCTATTAATCACAGCGTATTGTTGGAACTCTGTCTGAGGTAATGTGCTCTGAATTTTTGGTGGTTGGGGGGGGGCACAGTGAGAGGGCTTCTAGTGTCCTGGTCTCACTGATGGACCTCTTGATGGCGCCTGTTTTTTTTGGCACAGTTTTTTTTGGCACAGTGTGACACAGTTTTGGACTGGATGGGCCACTGACCTGATCCAACATGGCTTCTCTTATGTTCTTATATGTTCTTAGTCGTGCTTTGGGACTCTTGCTGGGACCAAGAGATGACTGATGTCCTAAGACGTCTGTGTCCTAAGAAGTCAATGTTCTGAGATGCCAAATGTCCTGAGATATTTCAAGATGAGCAGTGATTTGTGCCATAAGATGACCTTTGAAGGAGAAGTTGAGTATGCCTAAGGACCCAGAAGCAAGCTGAAGAAGTCCATTCCAGTTTGAGCTGGAGCTGTTCCAGCATCCCAGTTTCCTGAGACATGACTGTGTTTGTGTCAAGTTTCCTTACCAGAGAGGTTCCAGTCTGAGAAGCTGAGAGAGGTTCTAGTCCAAGAAGCTGAGAGAAGTCCAATTCCGAGACTGTTCGTATGGGAAAAGATCAAAGATCCATACAGAATTTAGAAAAAGCCCTGATGGGTTCTTTTCGTGAGTGAATGTGCCATCTTGGAAGACTGAGCTATGAGAAAGATTTGTATCTCTATTCAGTGTGTTTTATTTAATGCTAGGTTATCTATTTCCAGTGCTGGGAAAGTAATTTTGCATTGTGTGTGTGTGTGTCATTACAAGGTATAAGTGAGTAAATGCAAAAAGCAAAAAGGGAAGCCTAGGGATTGTTCTCCTAAACTGCACATGCTATTTTGTCTGTTTCTGTGTGAAGAAATTGAGTGCAGCCGGATGAAGAATGCTGGTCAGCCCTTTGTGAGTCAAAGGGATATTTCCTTAAAAGGGACCCTTTTGAGTAATCTTATAGAATTGCCTTACTGAGAGAAGTAATAATTACAGAACTGTTTCAGATTCTGAGGGAATTGTGTGGAGGCTTATTTAAACTATTGAATATGTCTGTGCAATATTATAAAGTAGGGTTGCCAAGTCCAATTCAAGAAATATTTGGGGACTTTGGGGGTGGAACCAAGAGCAAGGTTGTGACAAGCATGACTGAACTCCAAAAGGAAGTTCTGGCCATCACATTTAAAGGGACCACACACCTTTTAAATGCCTTCCCTCTATTAGAAATAATGGATAGTGGCACCTTCTTTGGGGGCTCATAGAATTGGACCCCCTGGTCCAATCTGTTTGAAACTTGGAGGGTATTTTGGGGAGATGCACTGGATGTTATGCTGAAAATTTGATGCCTCTACCTCAAAACCCAGCCCCAGCCCCCGCCCCAGATACCCACGGATCAATTCTCCATTATACCCTATAGGAATTGGTCTCCATAGGGAATAATGGAGTGCCCGGCAGACATTTCCCTCTCCCCATTTTTCTGATGACCCTGAAGCAGGGGGAGGCCCTCCAAACTGGGGGATCCCCTGCCCCCACCTGGAGATTGGCAACCCTATTAGAAAGACAAATAGTGAAAGGAGAGAGGGAGAGATTCCTTTTAAGACTCCAGGTCAGAATTTTGAAGAGTTCATAGCTGAGAGATTTTTGCCTCTACTTACAGATACTCCTGCTATCCTCCTTCACCGCGATACATCTTAAACTCTAGATTAATATAAAATGGCTCTGTTCCATTGGTTTGTAAATTGTGCAGTCATTATGTTGTGCCTGAGGTTTGTTTATACTTATAATCAACCTCATGCAAAGACTGTACAAAGAGTAGCCACTATGGCAACGTGTCAAAGTGTTGGTTATGTGCACATCAAGAGAGGGGGCCAGATCAAAAAGAGGCAGTCCCTATATTTGCAGAAGGATGGTGGAATTATACAGAATTAGGTGATACTGGGTGGTTTAGTGCCCCTGATTCAAATGAAGAAAATGATACTACGACCCCACTGCCTACTATAAAAGGCGTGCAATTACAGGCAGCAGCTTTGTGCATGGAAAATATTAACAGAGGAATAGAATTAGGATATATTTATCTATCAGATTGCCAGGCTACAATTCAATTAAATGAGACCAAACCTGGATGGGAAAGCCAAATATGCAATTATGTGACTTTACCTCCACATCAAGTGAAAGGGTGGGGGTGCCAAGGGATGGCTTTAGGGAATCTAACCATTAATCTTGATAATCATGGAATAGTGTTTAAAAACAATGATACACATTGGGGCCCTCATTCTCAGTTATCTGTTATGTCTTTGTTTTTGGCAGCCCATGCTGGCTTGCCAAATACATCCTCACCCTTAGATAAATTAGATTGGGTGAATGTAACCTGTACCCGAGCCCGAGCTGGCTCCATAAGAAAAAAAGGGTGTGTTATAATAACCCCAGGATTGTTCTGGTGGTGTGGAACTCTGATGTACTTTAGCTCGTTTAGTCCCTGACACTGAGATAAGAGATAAGATTGAGTCACATGAAGTTATGAATATTGGTAGTTTTACACACAAGTACCCAAGAGTTGACAATTGCTTAGTGAAACAATCAGGGGGATTTTTCTCTAGGAAGGAACCAAGACAAATGCTAATTGGCATACTCCTGGTCCTGGGTAAAACAGTGGTGACAGAAACTATCTGAATGGGTGCATTATAATTAAGATATGGAAGAGGAAAGCCAGGAAAGTTCCTCTGTGCATCAGAGACAGAATTTACCTTCGCTTGGTTTGTTTAAATGCCCACCTGTATTGGAATGAAATAAACACACACCTCAAAAATCAACATGCTTTCTATCCCTGGAGATATCCCTGCCTTTTATGAAAAAGAAATGTAAAGTTTCCAACAGCTGGCTAGACTTTGCAAAGGCTTTGTAGTCAGTTCAGTCAGGAAGTTCATGGATCTTGGAATATGAAGGCCTGTTCTTTTTACTTCTCACATTGTTAATTCAGTTTATCCTCCAATATATCTGTCAGCTGTGCACGTAAATGCTTCCCAAGACTTATTTTGTGTATCCCAAGTGTAGACCGTTTTGCTATAAACATGCACTCCCAAAGGACTGGTCTATCAACAAATGTTCACTATGCCAGCTAAGCAGAGGCTCTATTTTAAAAATACAATAAAATATATTGAATTGCAGCAAAACAAGCAACTCATAAAACTTCTACTGTGCGGGAATTGTGTAAATGAGTGAGGACAAAACTAAACAAATAGAAACAAAAAAACTAGAATAGTTTCTGGAAGAAAAAAACCAGAATAGTTTCTGTGAATATCAGCCAGTTTGAAATGTCCACTGAAATGCAATCACTTAACACAGAATGGGGAATTCTGCCGGAGAAAATACTTTACACACATCTTCATGGCCAACTAGAAGCAAGGGCAAACTCGTGTCCATCACAGGGCAGCTGCTACCTTTCAAAGTGAACATATGAAGCTGCCTTATACTGAATCAGACCCTTGGTCCATCAAAGTCAGTATGGTCTACTCAGACTGGCAGTGGCTCTCCAGGGTCCCAAGCTGAGGTTTTTCACACCTATTTGCCTGGACCCTTTTTAGTTGGAGATGCCGGGGAGTGAACCTGGGACCTTCTGCTTACCAAGCAGATGCTCTACCACTGAGCCACTGTCCCTCCCCTGATGGCACATGGCCTCAATCCTGCTTGGACCTACATCACAGCGGGCTGAGACACTCTTACTTCTCTCCTGCCTCAATGCCTTTTCAAGTGCCAAAACCATCTAACTGGCCTCCCAGCACTGATTGTCATCTTGATTGCTAAAAATCGGGCCAATACAGTTGACATCTTTTGGATATCTAAGTTGCCTGTGACAATTATGTCTTGATTTATGTGTTCACGCCATCTATGCTGCCTTAAATTAATTCTGATCTAATAGCTTAATTGTTTTAACTGTTTGATTGTTTTATTGCTGGTTTTAATTGTTTTACCATGTTGGAATCCACCCTGAGCCCATCATGGGAAAGGGTGGACTATAAATTTACAGAAATAAAAATATAAATAAATAAACAAATTTGATAACCTCTAGACAAGTGGGTATATATCCTTTCAAGAGCATCTGCCTTCCTAACCAACACCACCTTTCAGTTTGTTCACTTTCATCCATCTGATCCAAGACAAAGACTCCTTTAGCTGAAGGGCTTGGAGAAAGACATGGAGGTGGGCATTATCAACATTTTGACAACAGCCAGCTCTAAAGCTCTGGAATATGAAAGGGCAAGTGGGAAGTTTGTGACTTTTCTCTGTGATATAGAAGCTCATTGGAACTGAGCCGCAGTGACAGTACTGGTTAGTCCATTCCTTGTTTCTTGCTAAAGTATAAGGCTAACAAACTTTGTTTGTTCAAATTCTACCCTGCCCTCCCTGCAGGCTCAGGGGCCAGGCAAGTTACAGAGTAATTCATGAAGTTATTCTGCTATTTCAGAGTACTGATTTGGTCAGGTAGCTGTTTACAGGTAAGCAGGACAAGGATGCTGTGAAACCAGTGATTAGATTTCCCAAAGGCCTTTTGGATCATAATTCCAGCCAAAGATTCCAGTAGCGATTGGGGCTATTGGGTATGTGGGGGGGAGAGTGTTAACCCCTTCAAAACTGGTCTCCCAATGCTATTACAACCCTAACAATAAAAAAAGACTGGCAGAAGACTAACAGTATGGTTTCAAATAGCAAAACCACATGGGGATTGATGGGTTAAAACCCTCTCTAACCTCCCGACACAGGCCTGATCCCAACCGGGGGCCTCAATGATTGTAATGCTGTCGCTGAAAGATTGATGCAGATAATAGATTTCTAGTTTAATTGCAAGTCAACATTAATTTTCAATAATGTTTGTAGACTCTGGGTTAACTTTATTTGCAATTTCACTGCTTTTAAATCATGTTGACTCTTCTCCAGTTATTGGTGGCTTGGTATAATTTATGTTTATACACTTGAGCTAATTTTTAATTCCTTCTGAGGAATCACTCAGCATTACGGCTTTACAATCTGTATGTTATCTTGTTACAGTGATGAAGAGCCCGAAATACTTTGGGTTTCCAGATAATACTGTCTGAAAATATTAAAAACACTAGCTGTGCTGTGCAATTCTGGGCATCTATAGGCAAAGATCGAAAGATATCCAGGGACCTGAATTTTCACCAGCCTCTTGAAAAACAAGTATATGAATCAGCAAATTGCCTTCTTAGACCTTTCATTTATTTTCCAGTTCTAGCAGCACATACTTACCAAGGCAGAATGGGTTGGTAGGGTTGAAGTTAATGGCAAACTCATGAGAAACCTGGAAAAGAAAAGGGAGGGATTTAAACCTACCCATCTTGCAAAAGGCAGACAGAAAGGCAAGTGACATCCAGCTTCAAGGGAAAGTCTCCTCAAGTGCTTATGTAATTCCAGAGTGTGCTGAACCAAACACACATGAGAAGTTCCCTCCTACTGTACCCCAAAAACATGGCATTGGACTAGGGTTGTGAAGATAAAAACCCAAAACCAGTATGTTTTCAGTTTAGCTATATTGAACCCTAAAAATATCAGTATTTCCTAATATTCCCAAATCTCAATATCGGTATGGTATTTGGATTCAAGAAATATTTTGGAAACCAGATTTTTTTTTTATCTGGGGGCTCTGGAGGCACTGGAGGTACTGTTTTTTTTAGTTAGAAGCACCAAAATTGCAGTGCCTCTCATCAACCCCCCCCCCCCAAAGTTTAAACAAGTTTGGACCAGGGGTCCAATTCTATTGGTCCCCAAAGAGGGTGCCCCATCCTCCATTAATTTCAGTGGAGAAATTTTTTTAAAAGAGATTGAGGAGTTATGCAGCTTGGAGAAAGTTTAAAGGGACTGGAAGCCCTTTAGTTGCCTCTAGAATTCTCCTAGCCATGTGACTCCATGGCTTGGAGAAAGCATTTAAAAGACTGATCTCTGTAAATACCCTTTGTTCATCTATTCAATGGTCCTGAAAATCCTGAATACTTTTGGAATTTGGGGTGCTTGGCCATTTCGGATAGATAAACAATCTAAAGGTGGCTTACTCAATACCAGAACAACATCAATAAGGTATTTTCCAGGTATTTTTTCAGCTCGGATTTAGCCGAACACACACCTCTACATTGAACAATCTTCAGCTTCCCCTAACTTGTTCACACAACAAGGCAGGGGACAGAGACTGTCTGGGCTGTTAACACTGGAAGACACAACTATATTACGTGGGTTAGCCCCATCTCTTTATGATGCCCTTTTTTCCAAAGGGCTTCTACAAAACTGAAGGCTACAGAAATTGCTACATGAGCACACCTTAAGAATGGAGGATCAGTTGCGTTTCATTTCATTTTGATTCCTAAACAAACAATATATGATACTACAGTTGATCTTAGCCAAAATAAATGAATTCATATAAACAGTATATGAATCTCATGTTTCCCCATATACAAGCTCTACTTTCCTCTCAGAACTGCAGGCTCAGAGTTTTTCTTCCTTATTGACCACACAACGTTGAATCCTTTGCACTATCCAACTCAATCTCACCTCTGTGTAACCCCCTTCCTGCCTCTATTGCCAGTGGGAAAACTGGAATGATCCTACCCAAAATTTTCTCATCCTGATATATTTAAGCCAGTTAAAGGGACACACACACACACACCTTGATACAGAACTGTCAAGTGGGCAGATGAACACAATTCCTACTTCCCCTAAGGTGGAGCTGTCTCCACTACAGCATTAACACTGTGGGGGAGTGTGTGTGTACATTTTTAAAAAAAATCTATGAGAATTTTTGCAGAATTTTGCAGTCCTTTTCCCAGCTCCTCCAAAGAAGCTTGTTTGAGGTTTCTTTTTACGGAGCTGCTAACATTTCAAGATGTTCTCTGACATTTCCAACGCGACTTTTTTTTTTTTTGCCTGCAAAATATCTTATTCATATCAGTTCTTTGAATGTGCTTTGTGGTACCATAGCAACAAGAGCATCAGCAGAACAAAGCATGATTTATATGTCTCTTATCTTTAATGATCATCCCCAGTTCCTATGCTGGTCTCCTCTTGTACAACAGCCACACATTTGGGTGTTGCCATTCACTGCCCACTGCAGTTACAGACTGTCGTCCACAAAGATGTGGCAAAAATTTTAAAAGCAAACATTCTCCAAAGGAAGAGAGAGAAATAGTTCACAGACGCTTGATAACAATAACATTCTAAGGTTCCTCGATTCTGCACTGCAATTTTCTTTTAAAATTCCACAATGAGCAAATTGAATAAATTATGCCCACAAAGTGAATTTTCAGACAAGTACTGAATGGCATGTTGAAGACAGTATACTGGTTTCCCTTCAGTTCCCTTCTGATTGACTCTCAGTCCAATTTACTATACACACACAGACTTTTTATTGGCAAATGGAGATTAGTCAGCCATAAAAAGGTAGCGTCTTTTGTACTTTTAGATGAAGAAGCAAAGAATCAAGGCCCAGGAAATTTGCATTCAAGTTTCCAGCATCTTTAGTTCATTTATTTAGATATTTATGCCCCTTAGTAAAAAGGTAAAGGTAGTCCCCTGTGCAAGCACCAGTCGTTTTCAACTAAGGGGTGACATTGCTTTCACAATGTTTTCACGGCAGACTTTTTATGGGGTGGTTTGCCATTGCCTTCCCCATCTACACTTTCCCTCCAGCAAGCTGGGTACTCATTTTACCAACCTTGGAAGGATGGAAGGCTGAGTAAACCTCGAGATGGCTACCTGAACCAGCTTCCACTGGGATCGAACTCAGGTCATGAGCAGAGGGCTCCGACTGCAGTACTGCAGCTTTATCACTCTGCGCCACAGGGCTCTTAACACCCCTTAGTACAAATCAGCTTATTACATTAGACTCCCCTCCTCCATTATATCCTCACAACAATCCTTTGTTGTGGTTTAGGCTGTGAGAACAGAACTGACCCAAGATCACCAAGCGATCTTCCAAAGCAGAGTGAGGATTTGAACCTGGATCCTTCAGATCCTAGTCCAACTCTTTAAACAACTACATCACACTGGCTTCCAAATTTAATTTGAAAGCAGCTGAAGGAGGGTAAATTGGACCATCCCCCGCTTTTACAACTCCAGATCATGTGAAGTGATGGTGTCGCTTTACTCTGCTCTGGTAAGACCTCACCTGGAGTATTGTGTTCAGTTTTGGGCACCACATTTTAAGAAGGATATAGACAAGCTGGAATGGGTCCAGAGGAGGGCGACAAAGATGGTGAGGGGTCTGGAGGCCAAGTCCTATGAAGAAAGTTTGAAGGAGCTGGGCATGTTTAGCCTGGAGAGGCGGTGGCTGAGAGGTAATATGATCACCATCTTCAAGTACTTGAAAGGCTGTCATATAGAGGATGGTGTGGAATTGTTATCTGTGGCCCCAGAAGGTAGGACCAGAACCAATGGGTTGAAATTAAATCAAAAGAGTTTCTGGCTCAACATTAGGAAGAACTTCCTGACTATTAGAGCCATTCCTCAGTGGAACAGGCTTGCTCAGGAGGTGGTGGGCTCTCCTTCATTGGAGGTTTTTAAACAGAGGCTAGATGGCCTCTGTATTTGTGAGGTATTTGTGAGTTTCCTGCATTGTGCAGGGGGTTGGACTAGATGACCCTGGAGATCCCTTCCAACTCTATGATTCTAGGGCCATGGTGCTAGGGGCATTAACCCTTTCCCTTAGTATTATTTTCCAGAAATTAGGAAATTGCCTTTTCCCCATACTAAGGTTGCCAGCCTCCAGGTGGGGCCTGGAAATCCTCTGCTTTTACAACTGATCTCCAGCTGGCAGAGATCTGCTCCCTTGGAGACAATGGCTGCTTTGAAGGGTAGACTCCATGCCACTGTACCATGCTGAGGCTCCTCCCCTCCCCAAACCCCACCTTCTCCCAGATCCACCCCAAAAATCTCCAGGTATTTTCCGACAGAGATCTGGCAACCCTACCCCATACACTAGGTAATCTAATGAAAAGTTTATGCTCGTCTGAATCTAGGTTGGGCGGGGATTTATATGTGGGTAAAGGAAAGGTCCCCTGTGCAAGCACCAGTCGTTTCCGACTCTGGGGTGATGTTGCTTTCACAATGTTTTTGCTGCAGACTTGATATGGGGTGGTTTGCCATTGTTTTCCCCAGTCATCTACACTTTCCCCCCCAGCAAGCTGGGTACTCGTTTTACTGACCTCGGAAGGATGGCTGAGTCAACCTCGAGCCAGCTACCTGAAAACCCAACTTCTGCCGGGGATCAAACTCAGGTCGTGAGCAGAGCTTAGGACTACAGTACTGCAACTTTAACACTCTGCGCCATGGGGCTCTTTTATATGTGGGACATGGCATCAAAGAGAAAACTTCATGCCTTTGGACCAATACTTGGCACTGGTTCAGCTCCTCCACCCAGTGTTTTAATAAATAAAACTACTCAATATTTATATACCATTTTCAGTGTCCAAAAACTTCACATTTATTATCACAATAATCTTTGCAATCGCCTAATTAGGTATTCTTTCCCACATACTGCTGACTGGAAAATACACCAGCTAACAATCAAAAATGAAGACTCAGGAAACCTTGTCATAGCTCTCCCCCTCACCCCACCCCCCAATCTCCTCTAGCTGTGCCTTGAAAGACAAAGACAACACCTTTCAAAACAGGGCAATTCTAAACCAAGTTATGCCTTTTTAACCCCGGCAAAGTCAACCGATTTAGAAAGACACAGCTCTGCTTGGATTCACCTGAACATTCCTTTGATAGACAGTCTTAAGGAGACTTGTTTTTTAAAAACAAATTAACTTGACTTATTTGCTCTGTTTTACAGATTTCTATTTAGATATGCCATGCAAATTAGTTTTGCAAATTTCACTTGTGACCTCTGGTCAAGGCAATAAACAACATTCATTCAAAATTTGCACACTTGACAGGACTTGATGCAGAATTTGGAACTGCTTGTTATGAACTTTGTGTATTAGAGAAGGCGATAAGGAAATAGGTCAGAGAACTTCCAGAATAACCCTAATCTCAAGACAGCCACTGCTGGCCAGAGCAGAAAATACTGAGCTGGATGGACTAATGATCTGAGCTGGTATAAGGCAGCCTCACATGTATCCAAGTGCAAGGCCCTGGGCTTTTTTTTATAGCAGGCACTCCTTTGCATATTAGGCCACACACCCCTGATGCAGCCAATCCTCCAAGAGCTTACAGGGCTCTTAGTACACGGCCTACTGAAAGCTCCAGAAGGATTGGCTACATCAGGGGTATCTGGCCTAATACATAAAGGAATTTCTTCTACAAAAAAAGCCCTGGAAGGTCTATGCTGGGCTTCAAACTGGTGACCTTAGGGATCTCAGGCAGAATTTGAGAAAGTGTACTGCTACCCAGGTCTGGCCAAAGGAAGGGATTCTAGAGAGAGAAACCACGCTAGCCAAGGAATCCTTCTTACACCCACTGAACCAAGTGTGTCAGTGGATATTCCTTGAGCCATATTTATTCACTTATGTTATTTATAGTCTTCCTTTCTCATGGCAGCTTACACTAGGACTGAGTCCCCACTAGCCTTGTCCCAGTCTCATACTCCTCTTCTCCGTGGGACTTCCATCTGATTTCACACAAGCTGCCCTGGGGCTGCAACTTGCTCTGCCTCTTTCACAGGGCAAGCAGAGCTTCTGCTTGGCGTGCAAAAGAGGTGGAGCAAGTTGCAGTCCTGGGGCAGCTTGTGCGAAATCAGAAAGAAGAGGAGTATCAGGACAAGGCTAGTGAGGAATCGGTCGGAGTAAATCAATAACATTCAAACAGGATGGGATATTCAAAAAATACTGAAATAGGATCTGGGTTGTAGAAGCAACCAGAAATGTAAAATAACCAGAGTTGAACGAAAGCACAAGTGTTAACATGATGAATTAAATGATGCAACATTACAAAATAGGATCCAACTTACAGAAAAATATAAACAATAGTATAGACCACAGACTCTAATAATTTCTTCAAGTAACTCCGTGAACTATTTTGAATGGTGCTACCCTATTGCCTACATGGAAAAGCCCTGTGGAATTCAATTTTGCATAGTTTGCAGAAAGCCAGGAGAGTGGGAGGTTTCCTGATTTCCTTGGGCAGACCATTCCACAAGGTGGTGACCACAATGGAGAAGAGACGTGTATGGGCAGTTGTTGATCTTGCCCGTTTGCAGAAAGCTTTGGGTCAGGTCTGCTCACTGAGCTAAACAGTAAGGAAAATTGTTCTTATTGCATACAGACTATCTTCACCTCAACCTGAAAAGATTCAAAGCTCCTTGTTTTGTGGGAATTTCAAGGCAGTTTCCTTTGGAAGATGATTTTTTTCTCCATGGCATGACAAGAAGCCATCCAGATCAGCTCAACGCCCCGGGTGACCTTTGTCCATCCACTCTCTGCTGTTGCCATGTCAGTATTTGAAGGCCAAACTGGACATTACACCTATTTCATGGCTGTCACACAAAAGCTACAAATTACTGTCACACAAAAGCTGCAAATGTCCCATAGGAACTTGGTCCTGATGTCTTGTGGGGACCTGCTTTGGACCAGGACCGGGCAGAGGGGCTTCAACTTTCAACCTCCCCCACCATTTTCCTGATTGGAAATGATTCTAGAGGAGCATTGAGAGCCTGCTTGTGAAAGCTGTATGTTTCTGTTGTGGTCACAATATAGCGGTAACACTTAATTTGATCCTGAGCCAGTGGGTTAGAAGTTGGAAGTGCAGGAAACCTGACTCTTGTCCCCTCTTGATCTCTCAGGAGGTGGATGTCTGCTCTAGGATACCACTTCCATTACAAGGGAACTATGAAGGGCAATGTTGTTCAGCAAACCTTGGCTTGTGAATGTATCTCAGCAAACCACAGTTAGGAGAATCTACAGTTCTCAAACTAGCTACGGAACTCTATTTCAGAAAACACCAATTTGTCAGACTGCCTACCCAACAAATAAAGTTTTCAGCCACACATCAGAGGATAGTGTGTTGTCATGTTATCACAATCATTCACTTCTTGGATTGTCTCATCCACACAGGAAAATCCAGTTGTGAATGATTGCTGTAATGCAATACAGCACAATATCCCAGAATGAGTGAATGCCTTAAGAATTAAGAATGTCGTAATCAAACCATAGTAGTTTTACCAAGGGGTAAGGATAAACTTTTATATTACATAAAAACACCTTCTGTCCCAAATCCTATCTTGTCCTTTCTCCCCAGAATGAACTTTCCAACTCACACACTGCTCAAATGCATCCAATGCTCCATTGCTTGGCCGTATAATTTAGAAAAAGCTGCTGAAAACTTCATTCAAACCTTGCATACAGATCTGGACACTAAGCACGAAAATACATACAGCTGTGGAAATGGATTTACCTTCCAGTCTGGTGGCAACTGGGCACCAAATCCCAAGGCAGGAAACATTTTATCTCTACAAGATATTGGGGGGGGGGGGGAGGTGGATAGAAAGAATGAGAGAACAAAGCAGAAAATGAATGTGGGTGAATTCCTGGATGCCTCCGCACCAGCTTACCCTCAAAACAATGTCAAGATCACTTCAGTTACAAACCTATATTGCATTTTAAAAGATAGCTTGAATAAACATGCTTAAAAAGTTTAATGCAGAAAAATATAAATTGTGCAGAAACACAAAGAAGGAAAAGAACTGGAAAAATAGCCAGCTTGTTATAAGATCTTATAGCTCAGGGGTGGCCAAACTGTGGATCAGGAGCCACATTTGGCTCTTTCAACATATTCTGTGGCTCCCATAGCACCCACTGATCCATCAGCTGGCTTGCAGAAGGCATTTCTCTCTTTAAATCACTTATCCAAGCTAAGCCAGCCAGCAGCTTAGAGAATGCATTTAAAGTTAAAGTTGCTTTCTTCCCTCTTCTCCCTCCCTCCATCTATTTTCCTTCCTTCCTTCCTTCTCTCAAACATCTGATGTTCATGTCTTGTGGCTCTCAAACATCTGATGTTTATTCTATGAGGCTCTTACATTAAGCAAGTCTGGCCACCCCTGTTACAGCTGAATCTCTGCCGCGCCTGTTTCTTGTGGATTACCTTTCTTTGCCTGACCTTGCCCAGGGACACAAGCCTGCTCTTATGCCAAACTTAATGTTACACTCTGTACAGGTTTTCCACAAAGACTTGCAGTCATACTTCAGCAGCAAGTTCCTGGTATTGTCTGACGAAGTGTGTTTGGCCCATGAAAGCTCACCCCTTGAATAAAGCTTTGTTGATCTTAAAGGTGCCACTGGACTCCAACTTAGTCCCTGGTGCTGACAATGAATTTTCTGTAAACTGCTTTGGTTTCCCACAGGGGATTAAAGCAGCATATAAATGATTAAATAAGCAAACTTCAGCTGCTGCTGATCAAGACAAAGTGTCAGAGAGATACACAGAGTACTGATGCTTTACTGCATTGAAGTTCTTCTGGTTTTTGAAACCCGATTATGCATTTTGTTCATTTCCCCATGACCGTAAGTGCTAGAAACTTTGGAGACGGGGAATAAGAAAAGGTTGTTAGAATCCTGCATAGTGTGCCAGATAATAAATTCGAAATGGAATACACAGACCCATGAATATCTCATACAGTATCTCTGAGATGGGCTTTTAATAGCTGTAAACTGCTTTGGGGATTAAACACGGCCAAAAAGCAGGGTATAACCAAAATGAATAAATAATACACAGAGCTCTGTAAATAGCACTGATGGACCATCTAATGTGAATAGGAGCAGCATGGAGAATTCAGTGGGGAACAGAGGGATACAAGAAGAGGCATCATGGCACAGAGTAAGATCAATGTAGCCCAGTATTCTGCTGCCAGAAAGGCCAGTCAAGGCACAATGGTTTTTTCCTGTGGTATTTGAGTATACTGCCTCTGAACTCAGAGATGTCATTTATTTATTTGTTTTTATTTTATTTAGAAAACTCATACGCTGCCTCTCCAAAGGCCTGCTTGGAGTGGCTACTGATTAAAAAATGATATTGTAATAAAATGATATAAAGTACTAACACATCAGCAACAAAACCATCATAAAACACTAAAGCATCAGCAATAGATCAACAAAAATAGTCTTGAATCCACAAAAATCATTGCAACATGTAGAACATATTGAAGAATTTGGATCCCTATCTGGCTATAAAATTAACAGGAAAAAAGGATAATGATTAATACAACAAGAAGAGCAACAGAGCAAAAAGTGATCAACAGCCACTGATCCTATTAAATATTTGGGAATAAATGTGACTGGGCAACACTGTAATCTTTTAAAAAATAACTACCAGAAAATTTGGAAATCAATTCAAGCAGATTTATTAAGATGGGGGGAAAACCTAAAAATCTCATGGCCAGGAAGAATCTCTGCAATTAAAATGAATGATTCTACAGTTAAAATGAACTTTTTGTTCCAAATGTTACCCATATTCATAGAAGAAAAAATGAAAAAGTGGCAAAGACAGATAAATGGATTTATATGGAGCAAGGCAAAAAACCCCAGGTTGCCTACCTGTAACTGATGATCTTCGAGTGGTCATCTGTGCATTCACACTCATGGGATGAATCGCCAGCGCCGATCCCCGATCGGCAATGCCAAAGACCGGGATTTTTCGCTGCCTGACCCCGGCAGGCATGCGCAACAGCCCCAGTGTGCATGCCCACCTGGTGGGCGCGAATATCCCACCAGTTCCTTCCCGCCACCACCTATCAAGAGTACCTTGGCCAGCAGTAGAGGGGAAGGAGGGCGGGTAGTGTGAATACACAGATGACCACTCGAATATCATCAGTTACAGGTAGGCAACCTGTTTATCTTATTCGTGGTCTCTGTGCTTCACACTCTTGGGAGATTAGCAAGCTAGGCTTACCTGGAGGAGGGAGCTGGTGGTTATGCAGAAGTAGCAGCTTGAAGGACCAGGGTACCCAGCTGTGCTCTGCGACACTTCCGGACATCCAGGGCATAATGTCGCATGAAGACATGAGGAGATGCCCAGGTTGCAGCCAAACAGATGTCCGCCAGAGAAGCACCCTTCAGGAATGCTGTGGACGTAGCCATAGCCCTAGTGGAATGCGCATGGAACGGCCCCAGAAGGGACGCTTCGCCAACAGGTAACAAAGTTTAATGGCTTCCGTAATCCACTTAGAAAGTCTCTGTGAGGAGATCTTGAGACCCAACCTAGGCGCCGCATGGGAGACAAATAGATTGGGATCCTTCCTGAACGGCTTGGTGCGATGCACAAAAAACAACGCCCTCTTAACATCCAAGGCGTGCACATGTCTCTCTTCCACCGAAGAAGGAGAAGGGTAAAAAATGGGTAAAAAGACTTCCAAATTAAGGTGGAAACTAGACATCACCTTAGGGAGGAACGAGATGTCCGGGGCCAAGGACACCCCATCGTCCTGAAAGGAAATGTACGGAGCATCACATCACAGAGCCACGAGCTCACCTGCCCTCCTGGCCGTAGTGACGGCCACTAAGAAGGCAGTCTTCCAGGCTAGAAGATGCAATGGGCAGGTAGCCAAGGGTTCAAAAGGCTGCCTAGACAGTTGGTCCAGTACAAGCGTCAGATCCCAAGCAGGAGAAAAAGCCTTAGACGGAGAGTGAAGCCGCAGAAGACCCTTCAAAAAAACGTTTTGTATGCTGATGGGTAAAAACCGAAGCACCATCCACAGGGTCATGATGAGCCGAGATGGCAGCTAGATATACTCGAACCGAAGAATGATTAAGTCCAGCATCAACAAGAGAAAGTAAAAACTCAAACACAAACTCAAGACCAGCAGAATGTGCATATTGATACCTTTGTTCTGTAGAAAGGACAAGAACTTAGACCACTTTCCTGCATAGGAGTGGTGAGTTGACAGCTTTCTACTGTTCAACTTGACATGTTGCACTCTGTCAGAGAATTCTAGAAGCTAACCCTCCAAGCCGTCAATTTGAGGTGAGGGATGTCATGGTGAAACAGGCGGCCACCTTGAGCCAAAAGGAGGTCTGGTTCCAACGGGAACTTGTGGTGACACCCCCCTGCCATGGCTAGGAGAACAGGAAACCACGTCTGTTGAGGCCACCAAGGAGCAACTAGGATACACTCCAGATGCTCCTGTGTCAATTTGTGAAGCACTCTGGTGAGAAGAGGCAAGGGTGGAAACAGGTAGAGGAACTTGTCCACCCATGGAAGCAGAAGACTGTCCCCTAGGGATCTTGGGTCTGTCCCTCCCCATGTGCAGAATTGTTCGCACTTCCGATTGTTCACCGTGGCAAACATGTCTATTCTGGGGTGACCCCATCCCTGGAACAGAGGCTCGAGGTATCTCCAGTTCAGTTCCCATTCACGATGGGAGAACTCTCCCCTGCTCAAGGAGTCTGCTTGAACATTTAGCTCCCCGGGTAGGTTGGGGGCTACAATGAAAGTCTGCGAAGCTATGCAGGTCTCCCAAAGCTGCATTGCCAAAGCACACAGCCTTCTGGACACAGTCCCCCCTTGGTGATTTATATAACTGACAGCTGTCGTGTTGTCCAACATCACAGCTACGGTCTGACCACTGATTAGGGGTTGAAACGACCTCAAGGCCAGATGAACTGCCATAAGCTCTAAAAAATTGATATGATGGTGAGTCATCGACGGGGGCCATGGGCCACCTATGCGAGATCTCCGAGATGCGCTCCCCACCCCCACAGCGAGGCATCTGTTGTTACCGTGAGCGAGGGGAGAGAGAGAGATGAAACGGAGCTCCTCCACAAAGATTGGACTTCAGCTTCCACCAATCCTGAGATTGAAGCACCAGCAAAGGAACGTGGAGAATCTTGGAGGGGAAATCTCTCACCGGACTGTAGTTCCTGATGAACCAGAGCTGGAGGACTAGCATCCTCAGCCTCGCAAAGCACAGAACATTGGTAGTAGCCGCCAAGAGGCCCAAGAAATGTTGGATCTGCAGAACAGAAGCGCATCTCACCGTATGAATGAGCTGGACCAGGGAGATCAGGGATGATATCCAACACCCGGGAATCTGGAAGAAACACCAGATGCTGGGTGGTGTCCAAACTCGCTCCGATAAACTGAACTCTTTGCGTTGGGACCAGGTGAGATTTCTTCTCGTTCACCAGAAATCCTAGTGCACTCAAGAGGCTGAGAACCACCTGTAGATGCGCTCTGAGAGAAGCCTCGGACACAGCAACCACCAACCAATCGTGTATGTAGGGAAAAAGGATGATACCCTGGAGCCGAAGGTAAGCTACCACAACAACCATGGTCTTTGTGAAGACCCTGGGGGCCATAGAGAGCCCAAAAGGGAGCACCTAATATTGAAAATGGTGCATCCCAATGGCAAACCAAAGAAACCTCCTGTGACTGGGGAGGATGCTGATGTGGAAGTAGGCATCCTTCAAGTCCAGGGTAGCCATCCAATCTCCTTTGTTGATGAGTGGAAGGATGCTTTGCAGAGTCAGCATTCTGAACTTCTGATAAGCGATGAATTTGTTCAGGCCCCTCAGATCCATGATCGGACGAAGTCCGCTGTCCCGCTTGGGAACCGTGAAGTACCTGGAGTAGAACCCCTGGGCCTTGAGATGATTGGGAACGGGTTCTATTGCTCACTTGCTGAGCAGATTTTGGACTTCCTCCAGCAAAACTGCTGTAGGACGTGTGATCACCAATCAGAGATACGAAGGGGGGTGAACAAATTCTATCACATAACCCTCCTGTATAATGGACAAGACCCACTTGTCGGTGGTAATCTGATGCCAGGCTTGCAAGAAACTGTGGAGGCTGGTGGGTCCTGAGGAGGGGGCGGGGAAGAAAGGGGGATACCAAAGTCAAAGTCCCTGCTTGGGATTCCTGCCAGCCATAGATTTTCCCATATGCGAGGGGAAAAAAGAAAACTTGGTTTTTCCTCCTGCAGCGAAGGAACTCTTAGCCTCATGCTGCCCCGTACACAGCTTCCATGAACCCTCAGGGGATTTGGCATGGTAGGGCTTCTTAGGCCATTGTTTGGATCATGGGCGAGACTTGCCAGGGCAAGAGGAAGATGTAGGTACTCCCAAGTTACGAGACGTCTTTATACTCTTGTCCATCTCCCGTAGGACCGCATCCGTAGTGGAGCTGAATAAATCTTCACGCTCAAAAGGAAGATCCTTGACCCAGGATCTTGTGTCCAACTGGAGAGCAGTGGACCGAAGCCAAGAGTGACGACGCAACATAATAGCCGAGGTAAGAGTTTTAGCTGCAGTGTCCACAAGTTTAGAAGTCTGCAGCTGTTGTTTTGCCAGGAGCATTCCCTCCCTCTGAGCCTTCTTAGCCAAGGTGCGCTTATCCTCAGGCAGAGAAGCCAGCAGCGGTGAAAGCTGCTCCCATAGGGAATACTGGTACCTCGCCATGCATGCAGAATAATTAAAAATTTTGATCCCCAGAGTGCCCGCAGAATAGAAGCGCCTGCCAAACGTATCAATCCTCTTCCCCTCTTTATCTGGAGGTGAGGCATGGGTCTTCTTAGCCTTAAAGGAGGACGACACTACTACAGAGTTGGGGCGTGGATGGTTGAAGAGGAACTCTGCGCCCTGCTCCTGGATCCTATACATGTGATCCATGCACTTGGACAAGATAGGGGTTGAGGCAGGCTTGGACCAAGGATCTTTGATGGCTTGCAAGATGACCTTGGTAATGGAAAGGGCTACCGCTGTTGAAGTATCCTTCTGCATAATGTCAATGACCGGTTGAGGCTGGACCTCAGGCAAAGACAAGGAATTCGCCATCCTTTTAATGAGTTCCCCATAGGACTTCAAATCTTCTGAAGGAGAGACTGGAAGGTCCTCAGCTATTCTAGATTCTGGGGACGATCCCACCTGATGGCCCGATTGCTCTTCCCCATTGTCATTGGAGGTCGATGGCAAAGACGATCCGCTCTCAGCCGATGGTAAACCTGGGGTGTCAATGGCAATCCTAGTCGAGGAAGTTCTCTCGACATCAGAACCGCTGGAGCATGCCGGCTTCCTGACCAACCTTGGGGTCAAAGTCGGCATTAATGCCTCTCAGCGACCTGGTGGAGAGTGTGCCGTGACTCTAGAGTGGTGCGAAGCCTCCAAGTGCTGATCCCAATTGGGGTTCTGAGGAGGGTACCACGGGTATGGAGAATGGTAAGGGTAGCCACCAAACGGATAAGCCCACGGTCGCGGGTCCCAGTTGGGCAGAGGATGAGGACATCTAAAAGGGTCTGAAGGCTCCCCGAATCTCTCAGGCTGGATCAAGGGCATCTTCGGTGTCGAGCGGTACCTCGGCTGTGAAACCTCTAAGTCTGATGCCGAGCTAGGATCGCCGCCCTCTTTTGAGTCTGCCGACCATTCTATAGGGTCAACCTCCTGGTCGGAGCTGGAGAGAGAGGTCTGTGGAACATCTGTCAGACCCAAGGGGCTCTTCGGTCGAATCGGAGAAGCGAGGATTTTCTCCGGAACGATCGCCGGGTCCTTCAGTGGCGGAGAAGGGGACTGCCTGTCTTGGCGCCTCTTTTTCTCCTTGTGCTTCCTGGGCTCAGCAGAGCGTGAGTCCCGGGCCTCTTTGGCCTTCTTGGCCGGGGTCAATGGTTCCGAATGGGATGTCGAGCCCCCACACTTGTGGGGGCGATCGACTCCCTGGAATGATTGGGTCGGTTGGAACGACAACGAGGCCAGAACCAATAACGAAGAGAACCCAGAGAAGGAAAAAAGTAATAACTACCGACCGGAGTGACGAAAACAAGTCTATCTGACGTGGTGGTAAAGAAGGAATTGATGGGATATTCGCGCCTACCGGGTAGGCATGCACACTGGGCTGTTGCACATACCTACCGGTGTCAGGCAGCGAAAAATCCCGGACTTTGGAATTGCTGATCGGGGATCGGCACTGGCGCTTCACCCCATGAGTGTGAAGCACAGAGACCACGAAGAAGATCCAAGAATAAGCTTCAAAATATTACAAGATGAGAGAAAGAGAAGGGGTTTATCAATCCCAAATAAAAAATTATATTACAAAGCAGCAGGTTTGCTCTAGATTGTGGACCAGATTAAAAACCCAACAGTAAAATTAGAATCAGCAGATCTTGATGAAGGCCTACACAATTACTTATTAAGAAATGGACTAAAAAGATCATAATGCAAGAAAAAGTCACGTAATCGGAGACGGACTTTTGAGAACATTCTTTACATGCTGGAATTTGAGTGTCTCAAACTCTTTGCTTATGTCTCCAATAGAAGGTCATTATGATAAGAATATGAGAAATAAAAATGATTTTTTAACTTATAGCATGATTTTTTTAACTTATGGCATGATCATAAACACTCAGGAGAAAATCAAGTCTTGGCAAGATATTAAAGATGAAGGTGTAAACAATCAATGGCTGATATATTATCAATTAGTCTTAAGACTAAAGGAGATCATGAGTGGAGTTCTAAGAGATACGACTGAGCAGTTGATTATAAAACAAAAAAGCATTTACTATGATGAATATATAAGATTTTACTCCAGCTAGAAACGGAAGATGAACAAGTAAAAAAATATATGATTAAGTGTGCATCCACTTAATCATACATTTTTTTCACTTGTTCATCTTCCTTAAAGAACAGATATCTCTGCAACAATAGGAACGACTATGGGAAAAAGATACCAGATTTACAGTCTGACAGTCACTAAGAGAAAACTGGCACAAAATGTTTTTCAGATGGTATATAACTCCAAAGGACATTGAGAAAGCACATAAAAACTACGAAGGAAAATACTGGAAATGTCAAGACACAGATGGAACCTTCTTTCATACGTGATGGACTTGTAAAAAAGCAAAAAAGATATTGGAAAGTAATACACTGAAAAATGCAGAATATATTAAAGTTTAAATTCCCAATGGAAACCAAGAGCGTGCTATTATTAGGTGTTCTTCATAACAAATTACCAAAAACTTTAGAAGAGCTATTCAAATACATGGTGACAGTAGCTAAAACTAATCATGCAGCAAAATGGAAAATAGACATCTGTCCATGTTTAGAAGAATGGAAAAATAAACTTGCTGAATATGCAGTAATGGCAAAATTAAAAACCTATTTGAAAAACAGGTCTATTACAAAATCTGAGGAAAGACAGAGTATGTATTATGTGTATTATGCCAACAGGAGAAAAACTTAAAATGCGAAAAATATCATATCCAAATGAATGGTAATGAAAAACAAGTAAAATTAAAATCTGTTCTAAATGCAATATCCTAAATATAAATGGATCCTCTATATCAGATAGACTTCCTTTTACATTGTGGCATACTAATCTATTAAAGGTTATGAATATGAAGAAGTAGCAAAAATATGTTACATTGGCCCTGTTCAGATGCACAGTATAATCAGATGCCGCTGCTGTTTCGTTCTGGATTTAAAGTGGCTGATCAGACAGCAACATCTGTCTCCTGGTATTAACTCGTGGTAGCCCACCCCCCGCAATCCTTCTCGGAACCAGATTATTTTGTTACCTGCTCCTTTGCAGTGTTTTTTGAATTCTCTGGTTTCACCTCATAGGTTTCTCCATCTGGATAGTTCTGCTGCAATATTAACCAACTTCCGGATGTCTGAAGGCTTTTCCAGAGCAAAAGGAGCCTCAGACATCCGGTTTACGGTTGCCAGTTTTTTTTACTACGTACTTAGCTATATGTGCATAACCATATAATGTTTTAACCTATGTGCAAGTGCATATGTGCATAATGCGCACATGCGCATGATAGTGTAGGAAAAAAAGAACTGCATGGTGCCGTCGTGTGGATGGCAGAAGACGGTTTCACCGTGGAGTGATTTGAATTGCAGTATGGCAGTCTGATAGATAATATCCAGAACAAAGATATTCGGAACAGAACTGGGTCAGTTTAACATGGACTCAACAATGTGTGTGAACAGGGCCATTGAATGATGTAGTAATGATGAAACCCATGTAGTCAAAATGGATTAGTTATGAAGTTTGAAACATAAAGCTTAAATGATGAATACAAGTGTACCCCAACAGAAATAAGAATGATTGTATTTTATAGATAATATCTTACAAATCATAATGAAGGGGATGAAAGGGAAATTATTCTCTGTCCTATACATTATGTGCTACATGACTGTCTTTGACAAATGTAATTATGTTATATAATCCTTTCCCCTCTTTTCTTTTCTGCACCCCTCGCTGTTTTTCTAAAATAAAATAAAATCAGAAATGGAACCATCATAACGCATGAAAGATCAGCAATAAAACATCATAAAAGAGATCTCAGTACTAGAACCTTGAATTTCATGGTTGGTAACCAGGAGACATATTCCTTCATGGATTTACAAGCTTAGTTCAAGCAGGCAGAAAAGAACATACGTGTCATAGTCCTGGATGATCTGCCCCACGGCCCAAATGGCTGAAAGGTATTCATTTGTTCCCATAGGGTTAATGTAGTGTAAAGAGGTGGGGTCCCGGGGATTCCCATTGGATGCCGTGAAGTCAATTCCAACCTGAAAGGGAGGGGAAAAAAACACCTTTATTTGCAGCCAGAAAAATGTTATTTATGAGTGTTGAATACTAATTTGGGCATTACAGACTTGCTGAAAGTCACTCAGGAAGAAATCCATGGTTGAAATTGGGATCTGAACCCGGATGCACCATAGTAAACAAAGATATAACATTTTAATTGCAGCAGAGTTGGTTTGAAAAGCCCATTGCCATACTGATAACATATGTTCATTGTAATGTCCTAGAGCACAGTTTTATCTTATTTTTTGCCTTTGCTTGATAAAAAGTTCGTCCTCAATAAAAAGTTCCCAACACAGTTCTAATAATACTGAAGATGGAGAAAAAGCTCCCTCTATCTACTTTCTCCAACCCATTCATAATTTTATAAGCTTCTGTCTTTGTCTCCCTTTAGCAGCTTTCTTCTAGGCTGAAAAGTTCCAGAATCTCCAGCATTTTCTAATAGGAAAGGTGCTCCAACGCCAAATCATCTTGTTTGATCTCCTTTTATACCTGTCTCAACACTGCAATATCTTTCTTGAGATATGGCAACCAGAACTGCACATAGTGTTCCAAACAAGGGCACTGCAATACAATGTTCCCTCTAAACTGCAGAGTCTTGTAAGCAAAAATTCTGCTTTGTGAGCTAACGGTATTAAAGTTGTGAGCTACTGGCATTCAAGTTGTGAGCTACTGCATACATTATTGTGCTCTGAGGCCATCCTAACTGAGCTAAAACAAAAATGTGTGATCTGGAGGCTTAAAATCTGTGAGCTAGCTCATGCTAACTCAGCTTAGAGGGAACACCGCTGCAATACTGGCTGCTTTGTTTACAATCCCTTTCCTAAAAATTCCTAGTGGACTCTTCCTTGACTGGTGTCCATACAGAAGTGGACAGTGCCCTCATCTTCCCACCCCAAGAGTCTGTAAAGGATGCTTCCAAGATGGTTTAATTGTTCAATCCCAATTCTGCCCTTCTCAGAGAACAGAATTTGGAACTGTGTTATATTTAATTCTTACATTTATATTCCACTTCTTCACTGTGTTCTCAAATCCCAGCACTAACTACTGTTTTGCACTAACCGACAGGAAGACAGGGGGTACCAAGTAGGATAATATGGTGTTATTGTATGACTCTGATACCTGCCACAAAGGCACTCTGATTCCTCACTGGCTAAAGCTTTGGAAAGATGATTCCCTGCTTTCGGCACTTGCTTATTTGGCTGTCAGAAAGCCACTATTCTCCCCTTTTGTGCCAGCATGCCATGATGCAATAGTTTGGCTGTGTGTGTAATGCACTTGTACTCATCCTAGTTTCTATGACAACTCTTCCTTCCCCTTCGTATCTCTGTAGACCAAAAACAACAAACAAAAATGTATATGCTCAGAGCGTGCATGTATGTGCAAATGCAGACACATAACCCTGTGTGCTGCATTCAGAAACAGAAGTTTAGGGCAACTGGAGGAGGGGAAACATAGTGCAACATTCAAGTTACAAAGAAGCACACAGTTTTTAATCAGCACAGATCCCAAAAAGAGAACTGGCAGGCAGTGAAGGCAAGAAGAGATGTAATGTCTCTTGTGTCATGGATGTTGCACATTTCTCAAACCTCCCAGGAGGACATGGAACTTTTAAGGAAGATTGTCTGAGTCAAATTAATACTAGGCCATCCATGAACCAGAGATTGCCCTGGGAAAAGAACCAGAAAGATGACCTTCTCCTTGGGTCAACTCCAGCACTCATTTGAAATGTCAGATGGTTCCAGTCGACACTTACAGAGTTATTGCTTCTGCTTATCCTCAAGAATAAGTCATCCAAAAAGATGTCAGGGATACACCTAATGGATTAATGTCCCCCAAAATGTTAGGGCCTTTCTACACTCTTGTTTTTGCACAGAGATTCATTGCCTGTTGCATGGTATTCAGGCACCTGGTCTCAAAAAAGAACTTTGGTTTTGAAGAGAATGCAGGCGTGCAGAAGTTGTGATGCTCTGAGGCAAGCACAGTCCACTGGAAGCTCAACAGAACTCCACTTTCTGCTGCTGGCCTGCAAAAGGGATGCTGGCTGTGCATGGGTTATTTTGTAGAAAAACAGGTGGTGGAGCTCATTAGCATAACTCATTAGCATATGCCGCTGCCCCCCCCAACCAAAAGCAACCCGATACAAGAAAGGAGAACCCTGGGTGAGTGAGGCTTGCTTATGCTGGCTAGAGATCCAACCAGCCCAAGCAGGCCTCGTTCGCCTAGGGCTCTCTTGGGCTGCCCCCCTGCCCCAGTCAAAAGGCCAGCAAGCCACCCGCAGCCCAAAATAACATCAGAAGTGGAGAAAGGGTGGCACGGGCTTCTCCACGGGTTAATGAGGGCTGCTGGGGGTGTGGCAAAGCTCCTGAGCTGGCTGCCCACTCTCCTAATCCAGGGATTGTTATGCAGCTGCACCTACTATTCAATGGACAAGGTAGATGGGGGGGAGCCCTCAGAAAGGTTCAGGAGCTGCACTCCTGTGAGCTCCTGCTGAATCTGAGGCTTGTGGTTGTGATTGCCAAGCACTTGGCCAGCCACAAGCCATGCCTGGCGGACTCTGCTTTGCTTGGTGGCTCACAAATTGTATTGGTCTGAGAGATCAGTTTCTGGACCCCCAAAGCAAAGTATCTTATGTGCCAGAGAATGGGATTCTTCCCACACAGCTACTGCAAACGTAGTTGGTGCGCAAAATAGGGCCAAGAGTCCTCTTAGGGCTCAATCTGATGTGATGAAGACTATGCATCTCCCTCCACCCATAAAATGCAAACTGGAGGCTCAGGTAGCCTGTTTACCTCTGGGTAATCCAGGGAAGGGTTATTCCCCTTCATTCTCAATTAGAAACGTGGCTTCCTGCTGTGTTGCTGGCATTTTAAAGGGGGTATACGTTAAAATTGGCTTTTTTTTCTCTATTAACAAAGCAGGGGACCCAGTTTACAACAGCAAAACAAGTGGAGATTGAGGTGGACCTTCAAGTGAAGACTAGTGGTGACAATTGGAGATCCAAGTGGACCTTTTCTACATGGCCCCAAGACAAGCTGAGGCTGTATTTTGCGTTTTTATGGCCAGGAGGTGCGAATCTTCTTGTCTGCATGAGTCAGATGCTCTCTGCAACACAAGTGGAGACAAATGACAGACACAGTCGCATGCTGAAGCCATTTTGTAAGGTTTTAAGGGTTTAAAAATATCCAGAAATAGTGTGCGTCTGCAGAACATCAATCAAGTACTCAAAACTTTTTTTTAAAGTAAGAAAGGTCAACAAGGCAATCTCCTCCTGTGCAACAGTGCCTCATCATTTCAAAACCTTTCACTGTATCTGTGTGAATTCTTTGAAAGCCCAGAACCACATGCGCATGCTGTGTGTGTGTTTTGTAGGCCTATTTCACAAAACAGAAGTTAAAATTTCTACACTGAGGCTATTGTACTTTGATCACACCATGAGAAGACAAGACTCACCAGAAAAGACAACAAACTCAGGCAGGGCTTTTTTTATAGCAGGAACTCCTTTGCATATTAGGCCATACACCCCTGATGTAGCCAATCTTCCTGAAGCTTACAGTAGGCCCTGTACAAAGAGCCCTGCAAGCTCTTGGAGGATTGGCTGCATCAGTGGTGTGTGGCCTAATATGCAAAGGAGTTCCTGCTACAAAAGCAGCCCCGAGCACAGGGAAAGTTGAAGGCAGTTGGAAAAGAGAGCCAGGGTGGTGTAGTGGTTAAGAGGCCAGACTAGCATCTGGGACACCCAGGTTCGAGTCCCCACCTGTGCCATGAAAAGTTCGTTCGATGACCTTGGGTCAGTCACACTCTCTCGGCCTAACCTACCTCACAGGGCAGATGTGAAGATAAAATGGAGGAGAAGAAAATGATGTAAGCCACTGTGGGTCGCTATTGGGGAGAAAGCTGGGATACAGAGGAAGTAAATAAATAAATAATAAAGAGGAAGACTTGACATGGGAAGGATTGAGTCAATAAAAGAAGAAGACTGCAGATTTATACCCTGCCCTTCTCTCTGAATCTCCTTCTCTCTTACAATCTCCTATATCTTCTCCCTCCACAACAGACACCCTGTGAGGTGGGTGGGGCTGAGAGGGCTCTCTCAGCAGCTGCCCTTTCAAGGACAACCTCTGCCAGAGTTGTGGCTAACCCAAGGCCATCCCAGCAGGTGCAGGTGGAGGAGTGGGGAATCAAACCTGGTTCTCCCACATAAGAGTCCGCACACTAAACCACTACAGCAAACTGGCCCACAGTCTTCAGTTTCCAAGCCCCAAGTAAAGCTGTCAATGATAGGACCTCTTGGAAGCTACTTGATGGCACATAAAGAACACATTCTGCGGAGCCTGGAACATACAGAAGGCACGTACTCCCAATTTCTTTGATAAACCCTTGGAGAAGGAAGTGGGCTATGCAAGATGGAAGTCTACAGATTATGGGCAACACATTAAAGGCAGCAGAGTGGCAGATTTCAAGCTGGCACAATCCGCCAGGATGTTCTCTTGCAAAAGCCTCGTTGAACAGCATCTCTAGCTCATTCCAAAGTAGTCGGTGCAGGAAAACTTCAGGGCGGATTGTTAATTAGCATGCGCGTGGGGGATGACATTTTGATTTTCCATCTTGAGGCACCAAAATGTCTTCAACCAGCCCTTCTCACACATGGGCCAGTCCTGCTAATTGGGGCAGGCTTCGTCATTTGCTCAAGTGACAAGTTCATCAAGGAATCTTACAGTGTGTAAAGGTGGAAGGGTGGAAAATCATTCCTAAAAATAATTAAGATTTATGAGGAAACTGCTGGTGTGGTTGGATGTTTTTTCACTTTAGAGTTGACAGCAAAATGGGAAAAGAAATTGCATTTGCCTAAACGGTGGTTTTATGAACACACACAATAACTGGACTGATATTGTGAATTGTTTTACTTCATGCCTCGTTTGCAATTAGAATAAGGGCTGACAGGAGACAAACTCTGAAATCCACAGCGCTTGCCTACACAATGGATCTGTAGACTCCTCCAGGCTGCTCCAGCAGTGTTTCATACCCACAAATTATTCCTGCTGGGGCAGCTGAATTCTGTCTGTAATAGGATTATGTTGAACTGGTGGGTGAAACGAAGGCCCTGGATGATATATTTTCACTTCCATTCATTCCGTTCAAGGGAGTACAATAACTTCATTCTACAGCCATCATATCATTGCAGAAAAAAATATTATTTACTCTCTAGGTAAACTTTAAACTATTTACAGAAAGTAAACCACCCTTTGTGCTATTCAGAATTCACTGCCTCCGATCTTCAGAAGCTGGTAATCTTCAGCCCATAAAGTTCCACCACTCTAAAGATGGAGTTTATGACTGGCTGGGGCACAGAGTTCACCACAGCCACTCTCCTGTTTCCCTTTTCAAACTGAAGAAAGGTTTTTCCTTTGTACTTGGTGTAGCGCCAGTTTGGCATAGTGGTTAAGTGTATGGACTCTTATCTGGGAGAATTGGGTTTGATTCCCTATTCCTCTGCTTGCAGCTGCTGGAATGGCCTTGGGTCAGCCATAGCTCTCGCAGAGTTGTCCTTGAAAGGACAGCTTATGTTCAAGCTCTCTCAGCCACACCTACCTCACAGGGTGTTTGTTGTGGGGGAGGAACGTAAAGGAGATTGTGAGCCGCTCTGAGACTCAGAGTGAAGGGTGGGATACAAATCCAATGTCTTCTTCTATCATCATTTCTCCAAGCTAAAAATCCTTAATCTCTTCAACCTTCTTCATAGGAAAGGTGTTCAATCCTCTTAATCATTTCATTTGCCCTTTTCTGCCACTCTTCCAAAGCTATAATATCTTTTTTTGAGCTCTGGTGACCAGAACTATACACAGTATTCCATATAAAGCTGAACCACAGATTTATGGAGGGGCATTATGATACCTGTTGATTTGTTTTCAATCCCTTTCCTAATAATCCCCAGCACAGCATTTGCCTGTTTTATCGCAGTTGCACACAGAGTCACAATCTTTGGTGAGGTATCTACCACCATGCTAAGATCTCTCTCCTGGACAGTTACTGCCAGTTTGGACCCCTCCTCCAGTATATTGTCATATTTATCACAGCTGTGGTGGAAAGTGCCACAAAGTCACAGTTGTCTTATGGCAACCATGTAGGGTTACGGCAAGAGATGTTCAGAGGTGGTTTGCCACTGCCTGCCTCCATGTCACATCCCTGGTCTTCCTTGGAGGTCTCCCATCCAAATACCAGCCAGAGTTGACCCTGCTTAGCTTCCAAGATTACAGCTAAATGAATGGAAGAGTCCTTACCGTAAACATTAGCTGGCAGCCCCCAAGGATGTAGTCCAGGAAGGAATAATCTCTGGTGATCTTAAAGGGAGTTTAAAGAAATGGGAAGGGGAGGGGGAGAGGGATGGGAAAGATGCAATAATTTTAATGTAAATAACAGGTTGCTTTTGCAGAACATTCATTATGTTTGAAAGCAGAATGATCATTCTTGCTAGCCTTAGACTTTTTTTTTTAAACAAAACAAATCCTTTCCTGAGCAAGGTAATTCTATACTGCTAGTGGGAAATGCCGTCAAGTTGCAGCTGCTTTATGACAACCCCATAGAGTTTGCAAGGCAAGAGACAAATAGAGGCTGTTTGCCATTGCCTGCCTCTGCGTTATGACCCTGGTATTCCTCAGTAGTCTCCCATCCAAACATCAGCTGTGGCCGACTCTGCTTAGTTTCTGAGACCTGAAGAGATGGGGCTAGCCTGGACCATCCAAGTCAGGGAACATTTTAAATACCAGACCTCAGCCCTAGGACCCCAACATCAGTATGGCTTCTCTTCTCTCATAAGCAACCCCTCACCCCAACTCCACTAATCACAGTTTACAAAGCCATCTTTTTGCCCTCTAAGGCCAATTCCAAACTTCCAAATTTCAAAGGCAACAATATTAAGCAAATTAGGTTGCACCTCTTAGTCTAATTATATTTAGTCTGATTAAAAAAAAATTATTCACAGAGCATGAACTCTGCCATTATTAACCATTTCATAAGATGTGGCTGTAGCTGTACACTGGGGTAATCAAGCTAGTGGAATGCTGAGCAAGAATTCCTGAAGGGATTTATCTTAATAAGAATTGTACATGGGGAAGTCAACCACTCAACAATTGACAACTGAGGGAATGCCTGCATGGGGCCCCTGGAACTACCTTGTGCTGAATGGGCAGCTCACACTGAGCCTAGCTGATTCTTTCTTGTTATACAGACTGGTATTAATGTAAGGTCAAAAAGTGGAAGACCCAAAGGCAGACCCAATGTGGTGCAGTGGTTACAGTGTGAGGCCTGGGATCTGGGACACCCAGGTTCACACCAGTACTTTCCTCAGCTCAGCAGGGAAAGCAGGAGGGGAAAGCTTTTAAAAGTCTAAATGGGGGAGCTGCTCTGTGCCATTTGAAAGCAGAACTCAGTTTCGCCTTGTCTCTACAGCAGCTGTGGAAGAAATGTCCACAAACACTCTGAGATGAGCCCCAGGGTTCTTTTTCTCCAGCTCAAAGGGTAAATCCCAGAGAATACTAGCAGTCATGCTTATTCATGCCTGTTGATGATCTGCTTTCCATGTTGGGAAAAACACTGCTGCAGAAGCAGCCTTTCTGGGATCTAAGAATTTATTTCAAGACTTATGATACACTGTTTGGGAAGTTGCGCATATCACTAATGACCAGAATTACAGGAACTTACGGACACCCTATGCAAAAATGCAGGATTAAAACCATCAACTGCTACTTCATTCAAGAACAAGCAGAATCTGGAGCAGAGGACAGGGAGAAGGCAGGAAAACAATGCTTAACACTTCCTTGATCATCATTTCTCCACTACAACTCCCATTCCCGTGGATAGCAAAGCGGCAGAGACCTATTCCTGCTACTTCTCCTGCTCAATCTATTTCCCTCCACTCTCCCCACCAAAACTGCTTTTACTTACAAGAAGCAGATGTCAGGAGAATTTTAACAACTGTTTGAGGATCACTTTCACAGTTTGCACAGATCAACTCACTTTGCAGGATTTCACTATGATGATGCCAGAGTTCTTATAGCTCCGTTTCTTCTTCTGCTTTTTGGGGTTAATGCACTCAAATTCTACCTGGAAGAAAGACATACAGACAGAAGTCAATGAAAAGACTTTCTGAAAACAAATCCTCCCACATTCTGTTTTTGCATCTACAAAGCATTCCTTAGAGCCACTATTGGCTTCATTGTGAGAATTATACTGTTTACATGGTTACACATAAGTTTCACAATGGAGCTGATAGTGGCTCCATAGGGTGACTTGAGTATGTGAAAACAGCAGTGCGAGTAGCTAGACTTGCCATTTGCTTGCTACTGAAAAGCAAACTCCTGCTGACATTCCACCATCTCTCCTGGTTCTCAATTGAACAGAGTGAGCAAAATGGGAAAATCTTCCCAAACTCTATACTCTAGGAATCTTTCCAAACTCTATACTTCATAACACAGAGATCAGATGAAATCTCAAAGTGTCAGTGATGTCACTTCCAGGTTCCAGCATTGGAAGGATTCCCATTGCCCAGGCAGAGCCAGGGGATCCTCCACTTTTGGGGGCTTGGTCAGTGGGGGAAGCCCTGCCCCCAAACAGCAACATTGCACAGTGACGTCCTCAATGTGATGATGTCACACAGAAGTGATGCCATCATGTCAGAGCATCACACGATGACACTCTGGGTTTTGGGCAAAACTCTATGGTTTGAGGGCAATTTTACAATTGAGTTTTGATCTCATATCAGAGCCATGTGATGTCCCTGACATGATGATGTCACTTCCTGGAAGGTTCTCTCTCACCCTGTGCCAGTGCATCATGGAAACCTGGCACCCCTAAGCATTGGTGATTTCAGTTCCCATGCCCCACCCCCCAAAAGCTCCCAAGGGTTCCAGACATGCTTCTGACAACCCTAAGGGAGGTTATAGGTGCTTCTCTCTGCATGCTGTATGGTTGCCAGGCAACCAGTGGGAGTTGGGGTGCAGACATGGGGGAACAACAGCAGCGACAGCATGACTTCACTTCAGGAAAACCTAGAAGTGATGTCACCCCTCTCTAGGAATTGTGAAGATAAAACCATAGAGCTTTTTTACAATTCCTACAGAGGAATAAGGGAGGAAAGGCAGCATGGTATAACCTGATCTCATCTGATCTTGGAAGCTAAGCAAGTTTGGTACTTGGACCCCTACAAATAAAACTCTGCAGAGGAAGGCAATGGCAAACCACCTCTGTTTCACTCTTGCCTTGAAAGCCCTTTGTTGGGATCACCATAAGTCAGCTGTGACTTGATGGCACTTCACACACACGCACAGGAATGATGTTGCCTCTGAGTTTTCTCTGGAGGTGACATTGCCACATCAGCCCAGCTGCATTTTTAACAAATTTTCTTCCATCAAGAAAAAGTTTCCCACCTGGCAACACTGGAGTGCTGTGATTGCAAAAAAAAAAAAAGAGCCATTGGGCGCCTGGGAGACACAAAACTCCTACTGCACATTTGATACAAAATCCTTGTGTTGTTTCCCAACAAACACGAGGTCTTTGTAGTGTGTTAATGGAGCCTGATAAGGCAACGCCCTCCCCTGTTTGCTCAAGAAACACTGCTCTCCCTCATGTGGTACAATCTGTCACTGAGGGAATCTTCTCTTGATTCCTATGAAGATGCTCTTCTGCCTGCTGTTTGCCTGACTGAGAAGATCTTTAAATTTACACAGTAGGAGCAGCACAGAAATGATGAGTAATGAAAAAGTCTAAGAAATATTAAGCCCCTTCTACCACACTTTTGATAAACACAGGGCTGAGGGAAGGCCCGCAAAGTTAGTGAAGGTGTCTGGAAGGGTCCTATTCGTGTGAACCAAACTGTAATGCTGGGAGCAGGGGAGTGGGGTTCTGGCTCGAATCCACACAATGGAACTTGGAAATGCATCTGCAACCATCCTTAGCACCTGGGGAGGGGAATAAGGGAGCTTCCTGAGCTATTTAAAGCAAGTAACTACATTTAGAAGCTCTCAGTACCTAAGACAGACAAAAGTGGAAACAGCAGATGAGTGCAGCAGGATCGAGAGCTTGGGAAAAGCAGATGGAAGGGAGATGTTGATTATTAACAGGGTAAACAAAAGCATGCACTTGGCTTTATTATAAAGCTTTATATGCACCCAACTATCTCTGAAAGGACTTTCTTCTTCCATGCAAACCCTCAAACAAAAAACAAATGAACAAACCATGCCTTGCAGAGGAGGGGAAACCGAGTTTTTATTACTGGCCTCAATGAGTTTTGAATTAATACACGTGACATACCAGTTGCGACTGACCATTTAAAACCCTGACTAGTTGGGACATTATTAAGAAGCAAAGGTTCTTCTTAAGCCTTTTAAGTCCACACATTCACTGTAATATGAGAAGGCTCAGTGCCATACCTGTCTGACCACTGAGGGATTAAGGGGGATGTTAAGAGGGATGGGGGGGGCAGTTGGGGGCCTTGGGGTTATTTAGGACGGCATGTATTGATTAGTTTAATTCCTAGCAAGGCCTTTGAAATGTATCTGTAGCAACTCAATAAAACTTTACCTATATTATTATAGAGAGGAAGACTATCTGATTGTTACTTAGCAAACCTCACAAAGGCCCATCAGTAAGCACGTGGAAAGCCACCCCCCCCTTTTTTTTAAACACAAGACTGAACAAGCATCTATGGCTGATTCCGCACTAACCTTGCTCCACGCCAGGCTTCCGTTTCTCTCCAGAGCAAGCTAGCAATTTCACAACAGCTGCTCCACACCACCATTTTGCACAGGAGAAACCCGCAATTTGCCACACCACAGCATGAACCTGTTTTTTCAGGTTTATTCTGCGGCACGGCAAATCGCGGGTTTTCTCTGTGCAAAATGGTGGCACAGAGCAGCTGGTGCAAAATCACTAGCTTGCTCTGGAGAGAAACAGAAGCCTGGAGCGGTCCAAGGTTAGTGTGAAATCAGCCTGGGTATAGTCTTAGAGCAATCTACTCTCATGAGGGATGTGAGGTGACCCTGTCCCAGAGCCCCCATGAGGCTAGCAGGAATCTTGCCATATCAGGACATTCCACTGTGAAAACTGGGACCCCACACCAAAATATCTCACAGGCTTGCAAGGTGACTATCCTGAACCAAAGTCCCTTGGGAAGAAATTCCACTTTGTAAAAAACAAACAAACTTTACCAAGGGAAGTAATTCATAAACTTCATGTTTGCTTCTCTTAGGCAATATTCCCTCTATTTTCCCTCCCCTGCTGAGTGAAGCAGTTCTCATTCTGAGCAGCATATAACTGCTGTAATCTTAAAATAGGCAATGGGCAGTGCAAGACCCTGCATGGCTCCAGTTTGCTGCTGAGCAGGGCTTCCTGTGTTAATGAACAGCTGATCACATCCACAGTTTAGAGGGAACACTGCTTAGGATTTCAGGGAAAGCGCAAGCAGAAAAGTGCCAACAGGTTCAAATCTTCGGCATCTCCATTGACTAGACCTTAGGAAGCAGGACTCTCTCTGCCTAAACCTCTGGAGTGTCATGGTCAGTCTACTGGGCTGACTCATTATTCACTGTGTTCTTCAGAATATGCTGTGCTCCAGTGCTTACCACAAAGGCATCTTGGGCTTCACACATCTTAGCAACAGAGGTCTGGAACTCCCCAATGAAGTCATGGCCCCCGTCGTTATCATAATCAAAACACACAACCTGGCAAGAAAAAGCAGGAAAACATTCAGGAATCTGCAGAGCTTTGAAGTGACTACATTTCTGAGATGCATTCAAATTTGAGTATTGGTTAATTCTGCAAGCGTTAGGAGACTTCAGGGCTGCATTCAGACATCAGGATAAATGGCTCACCAGGACTGGGGCCAGACCTGCAGCTTTGGGCGTACCAGAAGTGTCTCAAATCGGCCAATGGAGTGGCAGAATCCCAATTAGACTTTCCCACATGGCAGCCAGACAGATGTTGCTCACCATCCCCTTGGCATGGTTTGCGTTTCTTTTTTTTCCATACATTTTTAGTGGTCATACACATGTGCGCATGGCTCATGCGCTCTGGGAATTTTTTTTTTAAGAATATCGGTGAGTGCCTCGAGCAGATTGGTGGGTTCACACCGTCAACCCACCTCACGTGCATTCCCAAGTTCAGATGCCTGGAAAGGTGGTGGTGCATGACAGATGAGTTTGCTAACAGTTCCCAAGTGGTAGCTCTTTGAGCTGCCTCAGAGATGCTGGAGGATGAGGTAAGTACGGGAGCCAGACAGGCAGCAGATGTGCGCATTTGAACTTGATTTTTTAAATCTATCTACAAGCTGTCCCTGTGTCGGTTTAAACTGCCCAGGAGTCCCTGATTTTGTTGAGCTTGTGAGCACTTTTGGAATTTTAAAAGAGGTAGCAGTCACAACCACAAAATGGCTGCCATGGAGAGCACAGACAACCACTAAATGCTGCCACGAGAGGCCAATTACAAAACTGTAGGAAGTCCCAAACTGCTTATTTCCTCTGCTTCCCGGTAGGGAAGACACCCTTCCCACATGGCTGTTTCTGTGGTGAAGCAGTTGCAAAGGGCAGTGCAACTCAACAAACTGTTCGTGATTTCAGACATCACAACAAGCTACAATTAATATAAACTAGCTTGAAGCCACTTTCCCAAGAGTAAGACTTTGCTTAGAACTTAGGACTGGTGCGCACCCTGCACTTTGGTCACAGGTACAATAATGGCAAACTGTTCCTCCTATTTGCATCTTAAGCCAATTATGCAAATAGCGACTGGCAGGAAATCAATGAGATTCGGTAGCAGACTTCCTCCCCAAAGTAGTGTTTCTACAATTAAAAATTTAGTACCTTTGAAAGCAACAAGATTTTTTTTTGGGGGGGGGGGTATAATCTTTTGCAAGTCAAACGCTCTCTTCATCACATATCTTCATCAGGTATCTGACGAAAGGCGCTTTGATTCTCAAAAGCTCACACGCCAACATCCTTGTTGCTCTCAAAGGTGCTACTGGATTCATATCTAGCTGTTCTACTGAGGACCAACATGGCTACTCTCTGAAACATTTTCAAAGTATTACTTTAAATAAATGAAGGAGATGACAGTGAAGAAGGTATGTTTAAATTAGTGAAAAGCTGGATGTGATCCCAGTAACACCTAGAGACCAGTGAGATTTTCTAGGGTAGAAGCTTATGACTGTCAAAGCTCCCTTTTTCAGATAAAGGCTGCGATCACGCACACTAAATAATGCACTTCCAATGCATTTTCAATGCACTTTCCAATTTGGTTTTACTGTGTGATTTGGCAATATCCAGTTGGAAAGTGCACTGAAAGTAGATCGAAAGTGCATTATTTAGTGTGTATGATTGAATCTTGTTGCTCTCCAAGGTGCTACTGGGCTCAGCTCTAGCTGTTCTACAGCAGACTGTGACCCTCTTAAACTATCATAGTGAAAAACAGTAATGCTGTATTTTAACAAAAAAGAGATAACTTGCCTGAAGCACAGAGGGAGTGCGATTCTTAAAGATTCACTGCAAGAGAGTATTGTTAACAACAAAAAAAGTCTTTTTGGTTGAATTAAAGCAACATTCTGCCATGACTGACTTATTTTAGATCAGGGCCTTTTCTGAGCAGGAACAATGTTCTGGCTGGCTTAGCATCAGGGAGTGTGGCCTAATATGCAAATGAGTTCCTGCTGGGCTTTTTCTACAAAAAAGCCCTGCATTAGATAATCGATTCCATGACCAGGGGAAGGGGGAAGAGAGCCTTGAGTTGCTGACTGGTATGTTTGCCAAATGCGGTTCAAATGCTAGAGGTGGGGAGAGAGAAGACCTGAGATTATGAGAGAATCCTAATGGAACATCTACTCTTGTGCACCTCATAAACCAAGTAGAGGAGGATTCAGATGCTGTTACCTTGATCTGTTTTTCAACATCCCCATCGCACAGCGATACTAAAGGCACAGTGAATGGCTTCCACACGGGATCCAGCGTATATTTAATCACCTGCAATGCAGAGTGAGGTAGAGAAGCATTTGTGCAGACAGGTAAACAACACAGTTCAGATTCATACCAGAAACTGGCAACAGATGCTCCAGATGAAAAAGCGAGGTGCTGTGATTGAATTATTTTTTTAACAAGCCCCTCCCAGAGTCAAGACAGTGGTGCAAATTATCAGCTAACACCAAGGCTGGCCAGAATAAGCATTAAGCCTAATGGTCTCAAATGAGATCAGGATGTGGTTTTCATAGAAGCTGCATTTCTATATGAGCTTACTCAAAAGTGTTGCTAATATGCTATGTACACAGGTGTTCTCTGATTGCTCCAGAAGAAGAGAGCAGGATGCTAGATTCTGGAGAGCTCAGATGCTCCTCACAGCAGGGCAGGTTTCTGCACACTTAAGAAAATGCCTAGGTATAGAATCTTATCAAGTTTAAACAGACATTCCCCCCGCCCCCCCAAAAAACCCAGCCAGTGCAGTACTGAGTATACCTGGAGTGGAGAAATGCATTTTCTCCTGGAGGGAGGCTGGCAAACAGCAAGCTGGCATTTTAAATCACATTTTTTAATAGGCTGGGAAGGAAGATGTCCATCAATGGATTTTCAGGGGCACCTCTTCAGAAATGCTAATGGGACTGGCTGGAGACAACTGTACCAGCCAGTTTGGTGTAGTAGTTAAGTGTGTGGACTCTTATCTGGGAGAACCGGGTTTGATTCCCCACTCCTCCACTTGCAGCTGCTGGAATGGCCTTGGGTCAGCCATAGTTCTTGTAGGAGTTGTCCTTGAAAGGGCAGCTGCTGTGAGAGCCCTCTCAGCCCCACCCACCTCACAGGGTGTCTGTTGTGGGGGGAGAAGATATAGGAGATTGTAAGCCACTCTGAGACTCTGATTCAGAAAGAACGGCGAGGTATAAATCTGCAATTCTTCAATTCTTCTTCTACCCAGCTTGCTGGCAGGAAAGTGTAGATGACTGGGGAAGGCAATGGCAAACCACCCCGTTAAAAGTCTGCCGTGCGATGTGACATCATCCCAGAGTCGGAAACGACTGGTGCTTACACAGGGAACTACCTTTACCTTTAGAGACAACGGAATGGTCAAATTACCCCCTTTCTCCCTCCCCTCTTCTCCTAGTGAGGAACAGAGCATTGGGAATGTCAGATTCTAGAGAGGCTGAGAAAGGGGCTTCCTGGAGACAACAGGAAAAGAAGCCTTGACCTGGGCTGACCAGGGTCAAAGGGAGGAGGAACAGAGAGGATAAATTCTCCTGTCAACATTTAGTGCATGGATTAATTTTTAAAGTTATAATGACTGCAAAACACTTCCTACATGAGGTTGGAAGGATCAAGAAGAAAACCTCCACAACATACAGTTGGAACAGCGTAGAACCAAGATGCCGTCAGACACTCAAACTCTGGTGTGGGCGGAAGGAAGGATGCGCGCTTACAACCCCACATGCAAGATTCACACTTCATGGATGTGTCAGTACTAACACAAATCTGTGCGAAGGAGGCAGCTCTTCCGCATTGGGGCTCTTCCACCTTTTCTTCTGTGCTGTTCTTCTATTGAAAATAATCCTCCAGGTTTTATTTTTTGCCCCACAATAAAAAGAGGCCCATATATTTTCTCCAGCAGAGGTAATAATGCATTCATTCAGACATTTGCACTGGGGATGAGATCTTGTGCCTGGGAATGCACTAAAACCCACCCCCAGTTAGCCTAAAACTGTCAAAAATACCCATCATTAGAGCTGACAGATTATGCTGTTTACTGAAATACAGTCCAAGCATGTTAGTGCACCTTGTGGACAGGAAGGTGGGTGTTTTCAAAAGTCCACATTTTCTTTCTGTCTGCCTCCTGTGATTGCCATTTTCCCACCCAAGTGTTTTTGAGGACTTAAAAGAATCAGACAATTGCTTATTGTATGATATAAACCCTCAAAAAGTCACCCAGTGGTGCAGCCAGGGAAAAATGCAGGGGAATTGGTAGCTGATTGAGAAAAGTGCAGAGAAAACTCTCACGCAGAAGCTCCACTGCCAATTCTAAAGTCTTTGCATTTGAGGCAATGAATGAGAATGAAGAATCCTTGGCATGTGGATACAGCCACCTTCTGTGCTTTGTCCTGTCCTCAGTAGATGGGTTAAAACCACCATCTGTCTGGGTAGGGAGACCTTTTAAAAAATATTTCAAGGATTTAAAGACAGGAGGATCAAGGTATGCAAACGATCAATGGCACTCACTTCCAAGTAATGCATTTAGGATTGACATAAAGGAGAACAAGTGCACAGCTTCAAAGTCCAGAGCTTCCAGCTGCTCAAGAAATTCCATAACCCCATAAAAGCAAATCATATTTTTGTGTCATCATCCATGAATAAATGATCCAGACAGACAACCCTCACTTCAATTCTCACACCAGCTTTACAGGCATCCATAAGAGCTAGAACCATTTTTTAAAAAATTCATTAGGGATTTTTAAGTACCAGATTAGAAGTGAAATAAACTTCTGTGCAGATACATTCTAAACTGGCTAGCAAAAGAAGAATCTTACTGCAACAGAAAGGATATTTATATTACAACAAATTGCCTTCCTTACCTCTGTTCGGTGAACCAGCATCCATTTCCCATCATCCCCTGGTTTATAAAACTCTAAAAATGGGTCTGATTTTCCAAACAAGTCCTGTGAAGGGTGAGGGAAAACATGGTAAAGATTTTTGCAATTCCTGCATCACTGCCTAGGATAACCATGCAATGGATCATCATCAGAAGGTGAAAGAAAGACAAAGGCACTGAGGCACTTTAAAAACTCTTGTTATCTTCTCCCTGTGCTACAATTCAAATAAACGCTCTTAAATATAAGCAGGTAGGAAACTTCAGCAGACCTTTTCAAAAGCAACAAATGTTCTTGGCTTTTTTTTTTGAGCAGGAACGCACAGGAATGCAGTCCCAGCTGGCTTGGCATCAGGGGAGTGGCCTAACATGTAAATGAGTTCCTGCTGCATTTTTTCTACAAAAAAGCCCTGGTTCTTGGTAAGAAACCAGCCACAGGAGTTGGTATCCAAAACACTGGCCTTGTCATGAAATACACGACCTCAGAAAGTTTGTCAAGGGTTCAGGAAGCTTAACTTATGCATGTCTTATGCATGTCAGCTGGTCTCCCAAAGGGCTGCCCAATCCAACAGCCACACTCAAAGGGAGGTGACAGACATAGGACATCCCTTCTTTTGTTTGTCTTTCTTATCTAAAAACATAATCAGAAACTGAAGAATGGCAGGAGGGAAGAACTGCTCAGCTCTTTCCCTTCCTGCTGTGTGTATGTAGTCAAAATCAGCCTTCTCCACAAGTTGTTTTCTCACTGGTAGAAGGAAAGATACTCCTCAAGACACATTCACTTTCTCATCGGGGCAAAGAGCAACTACAAGGGGCTGTTTCAGGTTGGGGAAATGGTACATGGGGAAATGTATGTCCTTTCCCGCAAGTGCTGCAGTCCTAATCCAAGTTGGGCTGCTGTGCACCTTGGGAATTAAGGTCTGAACATGGAACTCCCCAGAGTAGATCTGGGGGACTTGTGAGGGACAAGGGTTTTGTAACATACAGTTAAGAGTCCAAGTCTGCAGCAATTCCTGTATTCTATTTGAAAACTCCACAAGCTTTCACTCAGAACTGGGATCCCTCCCTCTGTTATTAACATCTTAAAGAAGAAAAGATGTATCCTTGACAATTCATGCCTTTTCCTCCTTTAAAATGCTAGCAACAAAAGCAGAGAGCACAGAGGTTAAATGGTTAAAACCCTCTCCCTCCTCTGAATGACTCAGAGGCAAACTGAGGTTGCAAGTTGTATTTTGTGGACCCAATGAGCAGCATGAACTCCACCTTGTATGTTTCAGTCCTGAGACTGGAGACTTCTCCATCATACCCTGAAACATCTAAAAAAAAATCTGCTTTCATCCTTTACTGAAAGGGGGCAAACTAAATGTCTATCCCAATTAGAAGTTCTGGGGAACTCAGCAGTTTACTCATTCTTTTGTGGTACTCTGGCTGGCCCTAATCAAAAGATATGACTATTTTTTGTGGAATTTGCCAGAATACCTCAAAAGGCCTGTTCAGGGCTTTTTTTGAAGCAGGAACTCCTTTGCATATCAGGCCGCACACCCCTGATGTAGCTAGTCTTCCAAGAGCTTACAGGGCTCTTAGTACAGAGTCTATTATAAGCTCCAGGAGGATTGACTACATCAGGGGGCGTGGCCTAATATGCCAAGGAGTTCCTGCTACAAAAAAAAAGCTGTGGGCCTGTTTATAATAATAATACTGACCAGCACTTTGGAGTCAGAAAGCAATTTTCTCCAGGCCAGTTTAGCCAAGGATCCTGGAGGTTTTTTGCCATCTTCCAGGCACAGAGCAGGGGTCACTGGGTGTGCGGGGGAGGAGGTATTTATGAATTCCCTGTGTTGCACAGGGGGTTGGACTAGATGACCTTGGAGGTCACTTCCAAATCTCTGATTATATCAATAAAACAATAACAAGAAACTTCCTTTTTAGAAAGCTTTTTGGAATGCTTAGTTTCATTTAACTGCTGTTTGTGTGTGCGACTTTAATATCTGTTTGTTGTACTAAGTTTGACATGTTACACTTCTTTTAAACATGAGGCCAATCAACCAATCAATAAAGAAAAGCATCTTAGCATGAAAGGTTCTCCACAGCCAGCAGCATATGTAAATGGACTTCTCACTACCTACATTTACAGCATTAGCACACCTACTTAGGGCTACCAACCTCTAGGCAGGGCCTGGAGATCTCCCGCTATTATGGCTGATCTCCAGATGACAGAGATCAGTTTCCCTGAGGAAATGGCTGCTTTGGGTATAATGCCAGAGGCCCCTCTCCAGGCTTCACCCTGAAATTTCCAGGAACTTCCCAACCCAGAGTTGGCAACTCTACCACTGATGGGTACTCCCAGACCAAAGAACTCTGGCGTGCTAATACTGCACATCCACACAAGCACAGCAACCTGGTTTAAGCATGGCATTACATGGGTAGGATTTCTTTCTTTATAACCAGCATCCTATTTAAAACCGGACCTCAGATATCTCAGGAGCCTTTGAATCAAGCAGTGGCTTTTAAAATCCTGGTCATTATTTTAAGCAACTAAGAGTCTGGCTGCTAACAAAGACACTCATTGGATCTGAGGTGCAGGTGAGGATAAAAGCAGCCGGCCTGTAAAGACCGCTGAATTTATCCTTCAACAAAGAAAATGCTGTGAAGCCAAAGAAAATGCAGGGATGTCTCAGAGGGAAAAACACACAATGGTGAACTATCAAGCACACAGCGGCTCCTTTCCCCATTCCTCTGCAGCAATAGCTGATCGGCCTTGATGTACAGTGCATCAAAGAGCCTGGGAAATAAACCTGACCTTAACCACCATTTCTATGTGGCTTCTTTTAAGAAGTCTTTAGAGATTTCCTAGTTAAAGGGATGGCTTGTTTTCTATCAGCTTGCACACTTTATTTATAACACACACAGTCTTACCGCAAAAAGCACACAAATGGCATGCATATATTTATCCAAGCCTGACTAAATGCAAACACAGGTGTCTGTTTTCCATGTGTGGAAGAACACATGCTCCGGGGTATCATACAAACACTGCAAGCCTCAGCTTTCCTAGACCTCACGATGACTAAAGCTGCATGGAACAGGAATGAAAGGTGGGGTAAAGGAGGGCTTGAAGCAGGCTAGGCGGTGGGCTGGATTTGCATGCCTTAAAAAAAGACCCTTGTTATTCACTTCTTCTCTACATTGACTCGCTTTCACATACATTTTTCAAATGCTCTACACTAGCAAATGGATGGGGGGATGCTTAATCTTGTCTGTGCCTGCTGAAGCTTTCTGAGGGTAACCACAAAAAGACAGTTTCCTGTCACAAGAACCCTCCAATCTAAATTTCTGCAGCAGAATATTAATTGAGCCACTATGGCAAAAATTGGGGGGGGGGGGGTTGTATGTGATGTTTCACTGTAAGAAAATCTATTGTGACACATTGGGTCAGTATGAATTTTATTTGGGGAGGAGGGGAATGTACCTTCTTATCCAGCTTTCTGCCAGCCATGTTGAGAGTGATCACACGATTATCTGACAGTTCTTGGGCTGCTATCTGAAAGACAACAGGAAACCAATGGCACCATTTATTATTCACTACAAAAGGAAGCAATGTGAACCCCACATAAAAGCTCTTGGAAGAATGGTTGAATGTTGGGCTGGAGACTTCAGAGCTACCTAGAATTCACTTCCCCACCAGGATGTTCTATTTGCTTGCCCCACCTCTTCAAATTAAGCTGACCAGTATGGCTGCCTTGCACACAACCCTGGACCCAGCATAAAAGAACCCAATTGAAACATCTCCATTTACACAGAGATCATTGGGTTCTTTACACAAGCTAAAACCCTCCACTCTGGACTCAGCTACTCAGTTCCATGTTACAAGGTGCTCTAGACTGTGATACTTCTATTTAAAAAAACAAAACAAAAAACAAAAGCCAAACATTGCCTAGCCTGACGACACACATTTTTTTCCTCAGAAAATTGTACTTTATTGGTATTATTCATAGCATTGCATAACATGCAGTATAAATAATAATACTATGTTCGCATTGTTAAAGGCATACCATATATTTTTATGAGATTTACAGCTTTGCCTAGGAAAAATAATACCTAAGTATCATTAACAAGCAGACTTTCAAAAATACATTAATTTCCTACATTGGTTTACTGGGAATAATCCCATTTTCCGAAAAATGAAAGGGTACCAAACTGCGACGACACTGACTGCACACATGAGTTGGAAGAGGGTGCATGGACAGAAAAAAAGTTAACCCTTCTCCAAGCACTGCTCAGTTCAAAATCATATACCCCAAGCTGCTTTATCACCTACAAACCAAACACATGGGAATTCCGAACATTTTGCCTTCCCTGGGGGAAATGCAGCTTACAGATGGCAGTTCTGAACACAACAACACAGCCTAGGGCGGCAATAAAGACAGGCAGTGGTGTTAGTCTGTCTGAAGTTCATACTCTGCTGCAAATGTTGTTAGTCTCCTGGACTTTTGCACATTTCAGTGGCAAGAAATGGTTAACCCTCCCCGCAATAGTTTTTCATCTTAAAATCATATTCACCAGGATGAATTTGGTGATACCATTTTTTTTCTCCCAGGGGGGGTGGGATGAGGAAGCAGCTTATAGAGCAGAGGTGGGGAACCTCTGTCCCAAGGGCCATATACGGCCCTCGAGGTCACTTGGTGTGGCTCTCAGGGATTGCTGGACAGATACAAAGATTGCCATGTGGCAGCCTCCCTGGGGCCTGGCTGGCTGGCCAGAATTGCTGCAGGGCCTGGAAAAGTTACTGTCACAGTTCAGGTTGCACTTAATTATCCCAGATGGTGTGGCCTAATATGCTAATGAGTGTGTGACCTAATATTAGGGGATGTGGTCTACTATGCTACTGAGTCCTGCTGGGCTTTTTCTACAAAAAAGCCCTGAACCTATGCATTTGCCTAGGGCAGCGGGCCGTGTGTGTGTGTGCACACGTCAGATTAGGCTCTCCCCACATGACTTTAAATAGAAAAACAATTATTTGCATTAATTTTGCTGGTCTGACTCATTCTCCCTCAGCGGAGCATTGTTTTTTAAATTGATAATTTTTTATGGCCCACGAGTGATGTTATAAATATCTATACAGCCCTTGGCAAAAAAAGCGTTCCCCACTCTTGTTATAGAGGGAGCAGCTGAGCAGAAAACCAGCAGGAAAATGGTTAGTTCAGTAGCTTCTCTCTGCTTACCCTTTCTCTACACTGACCTGCAGTCAACCTAGGCTGCTAAGAAGACAACCACAGGGAATGATTCAAATCAGGCTTGCAGCATTGGTAAAAGGGTGTGTTTTAAATCTAGACATTTTCCACTCTCTAGTTTGGATAAACAGGCCGGTCCCTACGCAAAAAATTACATGGAGGATATGCTTAATCTGACATTTTAAAAATGCAACACTCAAAACACGGTGGGAGAACATTTTTAATCTTCCAGGTCATTCCATCGCTGAACTAAGAGTGGCAGTCCTCAAGGGCATTTGAAGGGGAAATTGCAACACAAGATTGCTGAATGCAAGTACAGAACAATGGACCCCACAGGGAAGACTAGGGACCTAGGATTCTTATCCTAATACAGACGCTAATTTTCTGCCCTCAATTTCCCCTTTGCTCTAATCACTATGCATTGTTTCTCTGCATCCTTTACAAGCATTCTTCACAACACCCCTCCCACCATCTGACAGGAATAAAAAGGTTCAGAGATCTCCATTTCTGTTCCACTTGTGTCTAATGAAGGGAGCTTTTCACTCTCTAAAGCTTATACCCTGAAACTCTTTTTGGTCCCTAAAGTGATATTGGACTTGAATCTCACTATGCTATGGAAGCCTGTGCCTTGCTCGTGGACCAGCTACTGTGTGAACAGCACACTGGATCTTTGGTCTGATTTCTTCCAGAGCCAAGAAGGGTTTTCAGCCCTCCCCATAATGACATCCTGACTAACAGACACAGAACAAGATACGCAAATATGCTTAATTTGCATTGATAATCATATGCAAGCCTACTTAGTGTGTATGCTTTATTCATTGTTGAACTAATCCAGTTAATTTGTATATTTTATTCAATTTGCACAATTGGGCTTTTCTCTGCCCAGAATTGCAACTATTGTTAAAAAAAAAACAAACCACTGTTCCCAGAGCCCTGACCCCCTCCTCTACTAATCTGAGCACATGCTGGAAAATGTTAAGGGCAAACGTTGGATACGATGGCTTTTTTTTTAAAATGTGATATTACGGAAAAATGTCTTGCCTCCCTGCAGGCAGGGTATAGAATGTGGCCTAGAGGGAAAAAATATGACATTGACCAGGGCTGAAAATAGCTTTTCTCTGTTAGCAAAATGTTTGCTTTACAAACGATTTGAATAAAAAGCAGTGAGTCACAGAGTCTTTGTTGATGGAGATAACCCACAATGAACTGGTAATTGCCTCTTCTTTTTCCCTCATTAGTGGCACAGGGCTGAAAATCCAAAGTCAGAAAGCAGCTGGAAAGTAGGTACACAGAGAGGGCTGTGGTCATGATCTCTGGTTAGGCACGGTGCAGAACTGACCTCCAACCAAAGGTCACAGGCTCTTCTAACTGCTGGGTTCCTTCTGAGCAAAACTCTTCCCCACCCCACCAAGGTAGGGTTGCCAGACTCCTGGTAGGTTCTGAAGAGCTCCCAGAATTACAACTGATCTTTACACTGCAGAGATCAGTTCTCTGGGACAAAACAGCTGCTTTAGAGAATGAATTCAGTGGCATTATACCCCTCTGAAGTCCCTCCCTTCCTCAAACCCCACCCTCCCCAGACTCTACCCCCAAATCTCCAGGAATTTTCCAACCCAGAGTTGGAAACCCTACCCCGAGGCATGCCAGGGAATGTTAAGGCCAGCTACCAGCACCATTAATTTGGGTCTACCTTCAGAACTTTTGGAAATGCCAGATCTCTAATACTGAATCACAAGCTGCTTCCCATATAGAATGATTCCCCACTGTGCACTTCTCACAGAATGCAGTAAGTTGCGAACTCCAGGTTGAAAAAATCCTGGTTAATTGGGGGGGGCAGGGTGGAGCCCTGTGTAGGACAGAGTTTGAGGGAAGGGAAGGAAGGACCACAGCACGGTATGATGCCACACAGTCCACCCTCCAAAGCAGCCATTTTCTCTGGGGAAATGAATATCTGCTCTCTCCCGGCTTGACTAAAAAAATTGATCATAGACATAATATTATGTCACTATACTAATACACCTATTATCGGTTTTTTTAAAACCTGTTAAAACCACTCCAGGAGAAAGGAGGGGGAATGGTCGGCAAGAGGGGATATGCAGAGAAAATGGTACTGGATGTGAGCAGGGAAGTTCGGAATTTCATTTCTTCTTATCCACACGACAGATACACCTCTCATGTATTTATTTATCCCATTTCTATCTCTCCTTCTCTGGGTTCAGGGCAGGTTACAACATAAGGGTTTCTACAAACTATGTCCTACAAACTATTAATCCAATTAAGTCTGTGGCTGGTTGGTTGCAGCAGAGTTGGCTGAAGTTGAAGCCATCTAAGACAGAGGTCCTGTACCTGAGCCATGGGAGTTTAGATGTGGGAATCTGGCACTATCCAGATTCAAACTATGTTTCTACAAACTATGTTTCTACAAACTATTAATCCAATTAATCCTAATTTACATCAATTAAAAACAATAACATTAAGATGGCATTATAAAATCATGTTGCCCTGTGTTTATTTCAGATGTTAGTAGATACGGTCTGATCAGTGGGTTCCTCAAACATCAGACCCAACAACAACATTATCATGGCAATTTGAGCAGGAAGGTCCGACCATATTGGGCGTCCACTGCCTCAACTAAAAGCCTGGTGAGAAAGTTCCATTTTACAAGCCCTGCAGAAATGTAGCGAGTCCCACAGGGCCCTGATCTCTGTGGGGAGCTCAATCTACCTGGGTGAGGCTAGACAGATGTCTTTTGGGCCAGGGATTACCAGCATGTGTTGACTGGCCGATTGTAAGGCCCTTCAAGGTACGTAAGGTGAAAGGCGGTCCTGCAGGTATGTTGGTCCCCCCCCCTAGCCACTCAGTGCCTTAAAGGTTAAAACCAACACCTTGAAATTGATCCAGAACTCTATCAGCAGCAAGTGCAATCTGAACAACACCAGCTGAATGTGTGCCCGCAGAGGTGTCACAGACAGCAGGCATGCCACTGCATTTTGCACTCACTGCAGCTTCCGGATCAGATACTAGTGTAGGCCCACTTAGAGCCAGTTGCAACTGTCTAATCTAGAACTGACTATTGCATGGATCATTACAGCCACGTTGTGGTAGGAGAGATAAGGGCATCTGCCGAAGATGAAAAAAAAGGCTGATTTGGCAACTGCTGTGACTTGGGCCTCCATCAATAATGAAACATCTAGTATCACACCTAGGCTCCAGACCCTGGAAGCAGGGGTCAATGATGCTCCACCCAGGGCCAAGTGCCAGATTCCCACATCTAAACTCCCATGGCTCAGGTACAGGACCTCTGTCTTAGATGGCTTCAACTTCAGCCAACTCTGCTGCAACCAACCAGCCACAGCCTTCAGCACCCGGCCCAGGGTGTCTGGGGGAGCATCCAGCTGGTTGTTCATTAACAGACACAGCTGGATGTCATCAGCATACTGATGGCACCCAAGCCTAAACTCCCAGATCAGTTGGGCAAGAGGGTGAATGAAGACATTAAATAACATTAAGGAGAGGAGTGTTCCCTGAGGGAGCCCACAATCTCTTTCTGAAAAGATTGAATCAAAGGGGGTATGGGAAACACCAGGGAAATTATGGAGGGAGAATTGAAGGATGACAGCTTGTGGATGCTCTGGAAAACACTGCTCTCGTTTGATAGCCAGGTCAGGGCTAGTCCTCTGTATGAGAGCAATCATGGGCACAAAAAAGGGAAGGGCAGAGAAATGGTGATTTGCATACTAATGAAATGGAATAAAATTAAAAAGTCACTACAAATAAGGATGCCCTGTACACTAACTTCTTATCTCGTGTGACATATAAATAAGGCAGTCAACAACCATATGTACATTGTATTGTCAGGTTAGTATCACCTATTAAAAGAACACAATGTAATGTAAAACAAATAGACTCAAATATAAGCTGCTGCAATGGATACTCAAAGTACATTTTGAAGATTCTGCTAAGTCTATACAAGCTAAATTCTTGGCTAGATTAATGAATAATTAAGCTAGAGGAGTGTTAGGAAAATAGGTGGATAAAGATATACCATATAGGGAAATAAAAAAGAGCAATTGAAATAAAAAAAATCATTTCAACAATTGCAGATTAGAAATCCAAAATAAATTGCAACATGATATTGACAATGCATACAACTGAAGGACATTAGAAATTAATCCAAGAGCACATTCCAGAACTTGATGATAAAAACTGTATCAACAACATCAAGCTAAGAGGTATCCCAGAAGAAACTCAGAAGTCAGCCCAGCCCAGCAGTTACTTTAAGCTTGTGACCTCAGTTAGCAGGGTGATCAAGTTGGGAAAATTTTGAATAATAAAAAAATAGCTTCTGATTCAGATGAAACTGTTCATGTTGACAGTGCTCACAGGGCTAATTATAGGACATGACAACACAGATTATGTATTTTGGTAACGTTCTAGGACAGTAATTCAAAGTAAATACGGAATCAGATAGTTTGGGATTTAGAAAGGAATAAAAACAATTATGTGGGAATTCCGTGATTAGTCTGCTTACTGTATACACTTCAGAGAAGGTAGGAATTGAAATTCCTAATACAAGTGTTACTGGAAAATAACATTGCTTATTGAAAGGCTTTTTCTTTTTATGAGGCTGACCAGACATTAAGGCAGAACATTTATTATTAGAACTGAACTAGAACTAAAGCATGTTCAGGGCGGAAAAACCTTTCAAAATGTAGCAGCTCAAGAGTATATTAATGTTTATAACCAATCAGTTACCAGGTTCAATTTCAGGAGCTAGCTACCACCTAGAAATCCCTTGAAGGTACTGGACCCCTCCACCTGCTGACCTACCTCTCTTGCTAATGTGCTTTGCTCATCAGAGCAAAGCCTTCTGAAGGGGCCATACAGCAAACAGGTAAATTGGGCAATGGACCATTCATGCACATTCTTTTGGTGGGACCTATATTGTGGAAAAGTCCATCTGAAGCTATTAGAAAGGTCCCCCTGCTTCTAAACATTTCACAAAATGCGTAAAACAGAATTGCTCAGGAGGGCTTTCTTGTAGAAGGAGCAAAGCTGTATTGGTTCCACTCAGGATGCAACTTATATTAGGGATAAAGTCTTTCCTACATTGGCTGTCTTGCTGCCTTACACAGATATATTTGCCCTGCTGCCTGATACAGATATGTTTGCATGTACTGTTTGGGTTTTTCCACTGTTCTACAATCCCAGTCCAACTGCATTTTTTGGGGGGGGGTCTTCATTGTTAGCTTCAAAGGTTATCATATCTTGTAATCTACTTAGTAATTGACTGGTTTGTTTTTGACATACTTACAATCCAGTAAACAATGAAAAATAATAGTATTCCTTAGTAAATTTCAAGTTCAACTTTTAGATATTTATACCCCATCTTTCTGTCTGTGATCCTCAATGATTCTTCATAAACACACAAACTTTTAAAACAACAGGTATGTAGCATGAAGGCTAAAAGTCCATTGGGGCTTTAAGTCAAACCCCAAGGGCAACTGATTCTTCACAGTCCAAACATCCTCTTAAACTACCATGTCCTAACCTGCCATTATAACTTTGGTACACAAAAGGTTAACATTTTAAATGTTTTGAATATGTATATTCAAGATGAATGCATAAAATAGGGGAAAGCAGCATTTTAATTATTATACAAAACTTGTATCTGTAAAAAGGATTATCACATCTGTCTATCCACTCAACTTTTATCCTGCCGTTCCTCCAAGAAGATCAAGACACAATTATTCCTTCCCCATTTTATCCTCTTAGCAGCCCTGGAAAAGAAGGTTTGGTTGAGAGATTGTAACAAGCCCAAAGGCATCCTCTGAATGCTGTGGCTGCATGCAGACTTGAACCTAAGCTGGAGATCTAGTCTAAAATTAACTATGACACCACACCGGCTCCTACTGTAAGAACATTTATCAACTAAAAAAAGACTGTGGATTGGATCGTACCAGCTTCTCTGCGCAGGAGAGCAGAGAGGTGATCTCACATAAATCCCCTCCTCGCTACAGTCCCTACCTCAGGTGGCTTTCAGACACTGGCCCAACAATTCCTGACACAGCTTGTTTGAGAGTCAAAAACGACCTCTCCTTCCTCTTGAGTTAGTGGAAAAGCTGCTAAGATCTAACCCTGAATCAGGATGTTATTTGCAAATGCAGCCCTGTCCAGGACTGGTGGAGTCCTCAGCCACAGACTGTCAAAAATACTGACCAACAGCAATTCAATCTTATCTTAATTGATCTTCCAGCTTGGGTACCCCCCAGAGGTGAAAGTAAGCTGGTATAGGCTGGCATGGAGGAGCTATAACGAAGCTGTCAAAATAGCATTTCCCACCTTCCACTTCAAGCCCCGCATAAGAGACAGATTTTTAAAGAGCAAAAAGAATCCCCGATATAAACAGAGGTCTATTGCAGAATTGCAAAACAGGGCGTTGTAGTACAGAAAGTACCGGGCTTGGACAGGGGAGGTTCATATCCCGATATAACCCTGCAGCTCAAGGCTGATTTGGTCTGAGAGCCAGACCTCTTGCTTTCCACTGCAAAGCAGCTGCATGTAAAGTGGGCGTGATTAGTCAGGGAGAAGTGGCTGGCAGGGGAAACATCTGCTTAAGCCTCTCTTCATCTGCCATAAATCTTCCCCAGTGGCTTTCCCCCTCCTTAACAGAGGTTTCCAAATACACACTTGTCATATCAAATTAGAAAAAGCATTTGAACGAAAGGAATGCAGGAGGGAAGCAGCAGAGGGGAGTGGGAGATGGGTTAAGCACCTCCCTGATCATTGTTTCTCTGCAAACCATCCACTTTGTAGAGGAAAAACAGTGGAGGGGGGAAACAGAGAGTCATGTTTGCTGTTAACAACTTAGGTGAGCCCTACATTGCCTAATTTACACATGCCGCTGAACATGCTTTCAGTCCCTTTCCTACTGTTAACGTGCCACTTTAATCGGCTAATATCAGGTTTCTGAATCAACGGATGGCTACACAGGCAAGATAGTTTGCAGCTGCATCCTGCCTTTTGCAATCCAAGTGTGAGTTCAGCCAACCTCACCTCACCTGATGGTTACAATGGTACAAACGAGGGCTCAGCTAAATGTTACATGTGTCCCCCCAACTGACTCATGGCACACATAACATAAGGAAACCCTTGTTCCCAAGCACTGCGGGGACTGCTTCTGATCATGAGCACAGAACAGAAACAGGAGAGGCTTCAGCCTTGGCTTGCGTACCATTTTCTTGAGCCAAAACAGCCACACGCGAGCTCCAAGCATGACAAACAGGGGCCCTGTCGCTATTTCAGCTTGAGAAAATGATGTGGGAGGGAAGACTGAAGCCCCTCCTCCCCTGTGCCATGCTCATGAGCCCAAGTTGAGTCACACATAATATTTAGATAAGCCCTGGGATAGCCTCCAAGCAGGGCTTTTTTCCGAGCAGGAACGCAGTTCCTGCTGGCTTGGTGTCAGGGGGTGTGGCCTAATATGCAAATGAGTCCCTTCTGGGTTTTTTCCCACAGAATAGCCATGTGCACATCAGCTGAGTCCCACATAATATTTAGATAAGCCCTGGGATAGCCTCCAAGCAGGGCTTTTTTCTGAGCAGGAACACAGTTCTGGCTGGCTTTGTATCAGGGGGTGTGGCCTAATATGAAAATGAGTTCCTGCTGGGCTTTTTCTACCAAAAAAGTCCTGCCTCCAAGTAATATTTAGATAAGCCCTGGGATAGCCTCCACAGCTCCAATCCTGGGGCTGGTTGAGGGAAGATGAGTTGGGGGCATCTGGTGTGGGTGGAAGGGAAAGGATCCTTTTCATTAAACTTCTCAGAGAACAGGCGAGACAAAAACATAAAACTAGAGTTCCTTGTCAACTGCTCGTTGTGTTAGGGTCCAGGCATTTAACGCTGCTGTCCCATTGCCCACCCTTGGGATCTTCTGGTGAGGCTCTAAGTCAGACTTGTTTAAAAGAGCTAATTGCATAGTTTGAAGGTTGGCGTTGTTTCAGGCTCTGACTTATTGGTTTTAATTATTTGTTTTAATAATGCCAGGATTTCTATAGAGGCTTGTTTTCGTATTGCATTTATCATTGTTACCCAACTTGGGCTTGTGCTGTGGCAAGAGGAATAAAAACACACTAAATAAATACCCCCTTCCCTTAATGTTTTGTGCCTGTTTGCCTCTTTTTCTGTGCACTTCATATGTACCAGGAGTGACTCAAAGCTCTGCTGCTATTGAACATTGGAAGCAGCTGCATGAAAAAGGTTTTGAAGCATGTACCTTTGCAAGCCAAGCCACTTCACTGCTGCACAGCCTCATTTCCCTTGACAATAAATTATCCCACTGAAGCCAGTTTTAATACAAAAGAACCAAGGAGGGGGTACATGGAAGAAGGAAACCTATGGCACCCTCCCACACAGTCAAGTTCAGAAAGTCTGTTTTATGGTTGTGGGCACAGATTATCTCCATGTTGTCTAGAACAGGATTAGGCACAGGCTGTAGCCAACTGGGGCATCTCTGGGGGCCCTGCCCCAACTTCCCATTGAGCCCCCACAACTGAAGGCCCCCGACCCCCTCCCCTCCATGGTTCAAAACCCCTGTGAGAATTTTGCTGAACTCTAAGATCTGACAAACTTTCTAATATTTCCTCCCACAAAAAATGGGGAAATAACCAAAAGATATAAAGCGGACAGATGGGAATCTTCATCACGCCACTGTGGCCACATAGGAGAAAGAAATTTAAAAAGTATGATGGGACTCTGGGAGTAAGGTTTTATTATGACAATTCTAATTGAAGAAGTCTTTTAAGGTAGATGTTGAGCTGATGTAATTTAGTACATCTTCTGGTGATGTCAGGGGTGTGTGGCATATACATATGAATTATGCAAATGAGTTGTGCTAATGAGCTCCGGCACCTATTTTTATACGAATGATCCCTGCTAGAACTCAAAGGCATTCAATGAAGCTGTTGGGCAGTAGTTTTAGGGCCAACAAAAAGAAATGCTGTTTTATACAGAGAGTGATTAAAATGTGGAATTCGCTGCTGGGGGATGTTGTGACAGCCACAGGAATGCACAGCTTTAAAAGGGGAATAGACAGATTAATGGAAGAAATCAATAGCTACTAGCCTTGGTGACCGAGGGGCACTAAACCTCTGAATGTGGAGCGCTAGAAACCCTCACCTTAACCGTGACTGATAAATGGTGGCTCTATTGTTATTATTTCCACTGCCCGGTTGTTGTTTTTTTAAAAAATACATAGTACAAAAGCATGTTTTCAAAATTTTTAAAAGCGGCCAGATCCTCTGAAAGAGACAAGCTCAAGTTCACATTCAGTGGGAGGAAAGGTTGTTTCTAGGACTTTATAAGCACTGCAATGGTTGCTAACGCAGAAAGCGTGCCTGCATAGGAGCAGGCAATTGTATTGCTGGTTTTCTCCGGCCAGCCTCCACATTGCCTCCTTCACATGCAGCCAAGCCACCTACATATGCTGGCAGCTGTCTGACTGCGCGGCTTCCTTCCAGGGTGGATTGTCTCCAAAGAGCTGGCCATTTCACTGCCCTCCTAATAAACCCCCACACATCTTTTCTCTCAACAGCTAGCCAGTACTGTCAGAGAAGCAGTTTGGTGGGACACCAAGGATAGAGTTTGAAGAAGAGTGAGCTCGCTCTCTCAAACACACACAAACAACCCTCTCGCCCTCTGAGTAGATTGCTCCATCATTTCATAGATAAATTTTTAAAAAGCAACAAGCATCACATGAAAAACCCTCCCAGCAAAATTGTACCTTAGATAACAAAGTTTTTTATTAGTGCACACAATTTTTGTATCAAGAGTCATGAAGTGGCTGCTATACCTGCATTGTTGTTGTTGTTCAGTCGCACAGTCGAGTCTAACTCTTTGCGACCCCATGGACAAAGTCACGCCAGGCATTACACACTTCCAGAGAGTCTGATCACCAGAGGCGGAGGATACGGCATACTTGGATCCTCTTCCCTTTATGGTACACCACTCAGCTTTGCAGAGAAGAATAGGACCCTAATCCTCTTCCAGAATCAACCCCCTCAGGCAGCTGATTGGTTTCCCTCGACCTACCTGGCCTCTCCTGATCTGGCCCCAGACACAAATACTTCTGTTGGGAGAGAGCTGTCCCAGAGGCAGTCACTAGCGTGCGGGGTCCCGCAGGGAGCAGTTCTCTCTCCGAAGTTATTTAACATCTACATGCGCCCCCCTTGCCCAGATTGCCCAGAGGTTTGGGCTTGGGTGCCATCAATATGCAGATGACACCCAGCTCTATCTACTAATGGACGGTCGGCCTGACTGTGTCCCGAAAAATCTGGACTTAGCATTGCAGGCTGTTGCAGGATGGCTCAGGCTGAGCAGGTTGAAGTTGAATCCAACGAAGACAGAGGTCCTTTGCTTGGAACGCGGTGCTCTGGGAACGGAAATCCCTCTTCCGGTTTTTGACGGTGTGCCGCTGAAAGCGGCCCACAGGGTCAAGAGCTTGGGGGTTCTTCTGGAGCCTACACTGTCAATGGAGGCACAGATAGTGGCCACTGCCAAGTCCGCGTTTTTTCATCTTCGCCGGGCAAAGCAGCTGGCCCCCTTTCTTGAGCGCCGGGACCTAGCAATGGTGATCCATGCAACGGTCACCTCGAGATTGGATTACTGTAACGCCCACTACATGGGGCTGTCCTTGTGCCGAACCCGGCGGCTGCAGCCGGTGCAGAACGCGGCGGCTAGGCTGTTGTTGGGACTCCCGAGATGGGAGCATATACGGCCGGGGCTGCACGAACTGCACTGGCTGCCAGTGGTATACCAGGTTCGTTACAAAGTGCTGGTCATTACCTTTAAAGCCCTATATGGCCGAGGACCTGCCTACCAGAGGGACCGTCTCTCCCCATATGAACCCCAGAGAGTGCTGAGGTCAGCTGGAAAGAACCAGTTGAATATCCCTGGGCCAAAGGAGGCCGGATTGAAGACTACCCGGGAATGGGCCTTCTCTGTCGCAGCTCCACTACTGTGGAACCAACTCCCGAAGGAAGTGCGGGCCCTGCGATGCTTGGACCAGTTCCGCAGGGCCTGCAAGACCATTCTATTTAAATTGGCCTTCACTTAATGCTGAGATTAGATACGCTGAAGATGTTATTAGCCACTGAATTTCATAAGATCTATGTTATAGCACCTTAATGTTAATTTAATTTAATATAAGCTGTTTTAAATGATGGTTTTATCTAAATGTATAATTATGTATTATGGTTTTATTGTATACTGTATTTATGTGTTGTAAGCCACCCTGAGCCTGCTATGCAGGGAGGGCGGGGTATAAATAAAAAGTTATTTATTTATATTATATATGGGACCTTTTTTCAGCTAGAACAGTCAATCTGGCCTTGGCTGAGTAGGGATGGTGTGACACATGGCTAACAGTCAAACTTTAAAAAAGTAAAGGTAGTTCCCTGTGCAAGCACCAGTCGTTTTTGACTTTGGGGCGATGTTGCTTTCACAACGTTTTCACGGCAGACTTTTTACAGGGTGGTTTGCCATTGCCTTCCCCAGTCATCTACACTTTCCCCCCAGTAAGCTGGGTACTCATTTTACCGACCTCAGAAGGATGGAAGGCTAAATCAACCTGGAGCCGGATACCTGAACCAGCTTCTGCTGGGATCAAACTCAGGTCGTGAGCAGAGGGCTCTGACTGCAGTATTGCAGCTTTACCACTCTGCGCCACGGGACTCTTAACAGTCAAATTTACAATGTGTTAATCAGGCATGAGCCAATCACCTGCACTAATCTGTTCCCAGCGAACAGCCACAAATGCATACTGAACAGATTTGCATCATTCCCACCCCCCCACAAAAAAAATATTTGTGAAAGGCACCATCAATTCAAAACAACTAGCAGCCGTAAGAATCACTGGGAACTGCTTAGACAAATACAAAAAAGGTAGGGTTTAAATAACAAGCAGCAGGGTTTGTTTTTTTTTGAGCTGGAACACACAGGAATGCAGTTCCGGCATGCAAATGAGTTCCTGCTGGGATTTGTCTACAAAAAAAAGCCCTGTGTGAAACAATGGTGATTATCTAGGGGTGTGGCCTAATATATAAATGAGTTCCTGCTTTGCTTTTTCTGTAGAAAAAGCCCTGACAAATAGCATTTATTTATATGATGTGACTGATTGTCTGTTTAGACAACTTTCTGTTGGGTGGGGCAGTTACACAGAAACAACAGGGGCTAGTATAACTCAGTTGGGTTGTGTATGGGCAAAAAGCCAGTTGCAATGTATTGGATAGTTAGAAAGAAATAAAACAAAGCAACTCACTGAACAACCACAAACACATCAACAAACAGCTAAACTGATTATTCAAAAATGGCTCCCTATTCCTGACCAGCAAGCAGGAAATTAGCATAGCCTTTGGCTCAAATTTCAAGAGTGCTTTCAAAGCCTGTTTTTGGCTTCCCAATTCCCACTGCTCCTTGAGCAGACTGCATGGATTCCAAGCCCAGTCTTCTTTGCTTGTAGGTTTCCCTGGTACCACCAGCAACTTTTATCAGACAATCAACCTTGTCCATCCCTGAGTAGGGATGAGCCAAAAAACAGGGAATGGCTTTTTCATTAATCTCTTCTGCTACTGACAAATGGTGCCACTGACTAGCTGATTTTCAGAGATAGCCACAAAAGGCAGTGAACCTCTTGTGCCACACAGAAAACACTTCCCTCAATGGGGTTATTTGGCCTTGCTGATGTGATCTCCAGTTGGTTATGATGGTGGATATAAAAAGCACTGTGCTCACTCTAACCCTGCATCTGTTGCCCCCATTATAAAGCCAGAGCTGATCCATCAGGTAAATGTTTGGCTTCCACTAGGTAACTATCTGGCATTCCCATATTCAGTATGTGATCCCTGAGTTGCTGGACTCATGCTGGGATGAAGAGAAAGTTTTTATACCCCACTTTTCTCTACCCTAAGGAGAGTCTCAAAGAGGCTTACAGTTGCCTTCCTCTTCCTACAACAGGCACCTTGTGAGGTAGGCAGGGCAGAGAGGGTTCTGAGAGACCTGTGACTGGCCCAAGATCACCCAGCAGGCTTCATGTGGTGTGGAGAATCAGATCTGGTTCCCCACCACTCTTAACCATTATAGCATGCTGGTTCTCAAAAGGCAAAAGCTATCCTAATGAATAAAAAAGAAAGCAAATGGAGCTAAAACAGGAATCCATTTAGGAAAGAAATGCAAGACAACATACTTTTCAAAAAGGTGACCCTGTGTACACAGTGAGGTATTTGGAGGGACCATTTCTCCCTTTCCCCCAAAATAACACATCTTTTGCTTCTGAAAGTGGAATAGCTGAACTTTGCTTTGCAGCTCAGGTCTTCTCTCCCTTTACGTTGTCTCAGCTGGAGTGCTGGTTCCAGATCCTAACCTGCAACTTGGACCTTCTGGGGACCTGGCTGAGCAATCTATCGGCCCCCACCCTTTGGCTCCTCTTTGTTCAGCTGCCTATCATCTCCTATGAAGCTCTCATTAAGTCCTCATTACCTTGGCTCTCGATCTCTAGCAGCCCCTGCTCTTCACTTACGGAACGGGGAGAGAGGATAAGAACAACAGTATACTACCTCACAGGGCTGTTGTGAGCAAATGTGATTAAAGGTCAGGAAATACAGCATGAGGCAAAAAGGTGGAGTTGGGCCCCCTCTAAAATGGAGGTCAGTCAAAAAAGGTTTTAGCTCACTCAAAATGGTTTCCTGTTGATCTTAATCCATCCTAATGGTCCCTGAGGGTCTCCTTGCCATCACTTCCAATTACCTGCACAGGGGATAGAGGCCCCCTAGGCTCTGACATACAGCAATTCAGCATTGCCACCTTCAGGGCTTCATCTGTTCCCATCTGAGCCTCAAGTCAGGATATTAGACATTCTGGAAATGAACCCAATTGCTCCACATTAACAGAGGTTATCTGCTCCTAACAAACACCATGGAGCAGGCAACAAATCAAAGGTGCCATCCAAATATATGCAAGGGATATGCTGCTTTGATCAGTAAGCCAGACAGGTTTTCATGGCAGAGCTGTGTACAATGTGCATTCGGAACACCAGCCTGCAAGCCTTTCCCTGTCTTGAGAGGATGTCTTCATTAAAGCTTTTGCTACCTGGGGGATGCCTGAAGCAGCAGACCATTGAAGGACAAGTCAGTGAGGGAGAAAAGCACTCAGAAGGCAAAATGTTCATTCTTTCCGCATTGGGGCAGCGGGGAGAGAAAAGGCCACTGAGCTCTTCCATCTTGGCTTGAAGCCATAAAGGTCTTACTCCCCCTGCCACCCCATCTCAAACCAAGCCATCCATTTTAATTAAGTTCACTTGTAGCAATCTGAGGGAAGAGTGTAAACAGAGGAGAGCAAGAGGCTTAAGAAGGCAGAGCCTAGGAAAGTACTGAGACACCACCAAGAGGTGTGATATTAATGCCTGTAAGGGGAGACAAAGTGGAGATTTGTGGAGTGGGGGGGAGAAGACGTCTGATTCTCAGAGCCACAAAAATAGCTAGTCAAAGGAAGGAGCTATAAGCCAGCTTTCTGCTGCACTTTGGCAACATGGAAGTCCAGTGGATGGTTTTGCAGCTACAACTGGAAGAGCTATGATGTTGGCACCACTTCCCAACTGCATATATTGAATCATTAAAAATTTATATCCCACATTTATTTCATTTACACCTGACTTTACTGCTCTCCTCCATTTTATTCTCACAGGAACCATGTCAGGAGGGTTACGGGCCAAGTACACCCAACAAGTTTTCACGGCTGAGGGAGATCTTAACTGGAACGTCTCAGATCCTAGCTTGAACTAACCAGTACAGCCACATTAGCTCCCTTTCCCCATGAGTCCAGGTAAAACGTATTTTCCTCTTCTTCTTCCTCTTCCTCAAGAGTGAACAGCAAGAAGGGTCTGGGCAGAAAGCCCTTAGCCACTCAAGCAAAGGTCAGGTGACTCAAGGACCAACAGGATTCCCCCAGATAATATAAGGCGCTGAACTATGGCCTAGACCAATTTTTCTGTCTGAGGAATCAACTGACCAAGCTACTTTCCATGTTTACTGGCCTAATGGACCACCTTCCTCTCAGTTGAATTGCCTGTCTGGTCTCATAGTTGCTGCCTCCAGCATTCCAGCAGCCCTGATACTGTCCTCATAAATGAAAACAATGATAGTAGGCACATGGCAGTTGGAAGCAATATCAACAGACGCTAGACAAGTGTACCCCAAAAGGTCAAATGACAGGACAGGGCATCACAAGAAATAAGACTTTCTTTCTATGTACAGGTGCAGCTGGTAGAAAAGGCAGACACACCAATCTTGTGACAGTGGAGATAAGCCACAGCACTATCAATGAAAAGCCCAACCAATTGCTACAGGGGGCAGTGGGGACTGAACCTTGGAGTCGTTAACCATTGTTCTAGGAGAAATACCTTCTGGATTTCAACTGCAACCATTAGTGAGAGCGTACAACAAAAGCCACTCACTAAAGAAAACTTGAAGTCCAAACTGCTTATCACTAAAAGCAGATTCAGAGATGCAGGGGAACTTTTGGCAAAGTTGTCCCATGACCACTATTTTAGAATGGTATTTAATCATAGTTTTACCCTACCTCTCTTCTTAGGAACTCAGGACACCACACTTAGTTCTCCTCTCACCCCTGGCATCCTCACAACAACCTGGCTGAGGGATGCTGAAGCCCTAACGATATATACTTTTCATGGGTCCACACTGGGGGTTACAGTTACACATGCACCACTGAGCTATATGTCATTTTTCATAATGCAGCAAACAGCAGCTCCCAGGGCTCAATGTGTGTGTATGGAGGGTTTAAACCCCCTCTCCCCATGAGCCACAATCCTAATCTGAATTGAGCCCCCATGATTCGAGGAATCTCAGTCTCAACGGGGAACTCCCAGTTTGCAGGACCCATGCTTGATGGGACTTGGGCGGATTTGAATGTAGCAGAACGTACACTTAGGCCCCTGAGAGAGAGAAGTCAATCAGTGATCTTCAGGTCTGCTGGGGAAACCTGAAACTAGCTACCCCAAGTCCTATCCTGACACTGGATCCTATTACAATACACGGCTAGTGTATATGCCAGATCACTCTTTTTTGTAAAGTTTGGTCCCCCTCTTTTCCTCTATCTGCACAGGAACTTTACAGTCCTAAAAGATAGACTGAAGTTATGCAATACAGAAATCTTGCTGAAGTTAATCCTGTTTTAGGGTGGTCAGTTTATGCTGGGGACTTCCTGGGGAGTTTTTTGAAAGCAAGGATATGAATGCTACAAATAAATCAAAACTAATAATATCATCTGAGGACAAATGATCCAATCATCTTGCTGCAGTTAACAGGTCCAGGTATGGTTATAACCTGCAGAAGAGACTTCTTGGAATCTTCATGTGTTCCCCCACCTTGAGCTCCACAGAAGAACGATGGGACATAAACAACCTGAAGTATTTTTGTAGAGATTTCTCCATGCGCTTGTGCTTTCATATAAGCATGAAAGAACTGTACCACATCCCATCCCCAATGCTCGAATGGCAGCAGGGAAGCATATTTAAAGGGATCCCTCCTGCATTCCTTGCAGGAATCCTTTTTTGCAAAAAGAGAAACGTGTGAAGCAGAACGTTTAAAAAGCTGGGGGTTTGTAAGAGATTCTGAATGCAGGCCATGTTACTTGCCCACCCAAGGTTGTTGTGTGATACCAATGAAGACCATGTGACTTTCAGAATCTAATGAGATCCCTTCCACCAATTCCTGGCTTTAATTATATTCTGCTGGAAGTGGCTTAAAGCTTCTGTGATCGAGGTAATGTAGTGCAAGCAATAGTCTGAGTGACACACTCCCAAATAGACCAGGGGTCCTGATTCCATAGGGAGTGAGAAAACAAAAGCCTCTGTTGAACTTTGAACTGTGAACTAGTTGCACAACTCTGCAGCTGGCTTTGAACTTGCCAAGGCACTAGGGGGAAAAAACTTTTATGCAAGTTGGGCTTATTTCCTACCAGTACAATTTCCTGCTTGATTGGAGACTGACTGTGTGCAGGGGGAAGCCATGCTGAGAAGAAGTGGCATTAATTGACCGTGCCTGATCAGGAAAAGGGATGAAAGCCCACCGTGGCACAGACAAATCAGAGCAGGCGGCAATTTGCATAACAAAGCAGGCAGAGCTCTGGTCCAATCTGGACAAAAGACCTACTGTGAGTTTGGCCTTTAGATTCGGAAAAGGTAGGGATGTTTCTCAAGTTTTCATCCTGACTGCTTGGACTCCCAAAATCATATTTTCGTTTTGCTTCTCCTTGGAGCAAATCAACCCCACAATACTTTATTTACATGTCATTTTCAGTTTCAGATTGCACTGAATTTTTCCCATCTATGGTATGCTGATTTTTCCACGTTACCATGTGTCCATGTACAAGCACTACATATATAGATGTTGGATGTTTCATCTATTAGACTACAAAGCCAACAGTGAAAGCCAGAAAAGGCAGACTAAAATGTAAAATAAAGCAGAAGCCCAGTGGCATCTTGAAGATTAACCACATTTATTCCAGGGAATAAATTTTGTGAATCAGAACTCTCTTTCTCAGATATTAGGGTTGTCAGCTACAGGTTAAGAAACTTCTGGAGATGTGAGGGTGAAGCCGTGGAGAGGGACTTTAGTGTGGTATAATGGCACAGTGTCCACCCTCAAAATCAGCCATTTCCTCCAGGGGAACTGATCTGGGTAGTCTGGCTTTAATTTCAGGATATCTCCAGGCTCCACCTGGAAACTGGCAACCCTCAATACAATAGAAAGAAAATACCTCATTTTGAGGAAAGTTGCAGGGGGGAGAGGGGGAGAAGTTGAGGAAAGAGAGGCCTGGGATCAGAAAATGAGAGCTCAGTTCCAGCCACTTCCCTGTGCAGTTAGAACCTCTGAGCTCTCTGATCATTCATTACAACTTGAGAATCACACCAGAATCATGATCCCAGCTGGCTCATTGCTCAGCTCCTTCCCCTTTCCCCTACCTTTCTGCAACTTTACATGATTTTCTCTCTTTCTTGCATCTGAGGAAGAGTTCTGGTGATACTGGAATAAATGTTAAGTGTTTAAGGCGCCACTGGATTTCTGTTTTGTCCTGCTGCAATACACTAACAGAAGAGACTAAAATGTAAACAAATTTCTGAGACTAAAATATAAACTACCACCAAAATGAACAACAGAAAGGGAACATTTGCTGAACTCTAGCACTTACGCACCATTTATAGCCCCTAAAGGGCTGCTACCGGGCCACCGATCCCCCTTCGAAGAGAGATATTTCAGCCACTGTCTGCCAAAGAATAGGAAAAGCCCATCCTTTAACCACCTCAGTTCTTCACTGAATTGCACAGGGAGAGAAGCTGAGCCAGAGAGAGTCAGACACTGGTGCTGGTAGAATCCTCCTGGCCCCTTGGATCATCTGACTTCTGGTTGGGTGAGCAGAGGATCTGCTTTAAAAGAGGAGTTAAAGAGACCTGGGCTCGTGAGTAAAGGTGGGACATCCATCTTTAACGAATAAACACACAAGGAATGAAATACAGGTCAGGATCGCAAAGACAAAGTTGCTGGCCTCCGTCCAGTTGAAAAATATTACCTCTGTGGTTTATTAAGATCTGTCTCCTGCCTTTTAATAGCAGCAATAAGCAAAGAAGTTGTAAGTGAAACTTCGGGAAATAGATCATATCCTATTAAGTGTTAGCGAGAACAACAGGAAGTAATCATAAAAACAGTAATATATCAACAAAAGAAATAAAATAATTAAATTAATAAAATGATTAAAGAGCACTTAAAAAAACCCAGTAAGAATCTGCAGGAGAAAAAGTCCCTTTATATATTATAAATTCCCTCTGGAACAAAATACTTTTAAGAAGGCTAAATGCAAGGGGATAATAGGAGCCTTCTAGGGCAGAGTTCCACATCAATTGTGCATGATGGTGCCCTTGCTGTGGCAATCACAGCTGGTCCTACCATATTGTGAGTGCGCTTCTCTTATTTCCTACTGAATTCAATCATCAACCAAAATGCATCAAATTAATCACTATAATAGAGGGAAGGACTGCAGTACTGTAAATCTTAAATACTGGGCATGAAATTACCATCAGAGACCACATGCACCTGACAAGGACACTACAGTTGATGTATATAATGAATTTTATTGTTGCCCTGCTTCTCAGTCCAGAAGGATCCTCAAGACAGTGTATAAGAAAATTTAATTGGGGGTGGCTCCTTCTTCAATGCACAATCTTGTTCTAGATTCAACATGGCTCAACAAAGATTACCCCACAAATGCTGAGGAAGTGGCCCTTTTTAGAGGGTGACACTATTTGCATATTCCCTCAGAAGGAAAATTTAACGGGGCTTAACCCCAAATTAAGCAATACACAAACTGTCGTAGCACAGTAAAATAGCTCTTGTATACAAGGGGATGTTACACAGTTACAGGCGTCATTCCTATAACCAGGTATGTTTAAAAGTCGCATAAAAGACGCATAAACCAAACCAAATACATTTCAGCCAGGAGGCCTTTTCCACTTTAAATTAAATCAGTTTAAATCCCAGTTTTTAAAGAAACACTGATTTGTATAAGTGGGCATAGGATTGTTCATTATACCACTCAGACCCACTTTTTTGCTTTGGGGGGCTTGCCTGAGATGAGCTTGGATGCAGAGTTTCTAGACCGCAAAACTCGTTTTCTATAATATTACCTACTAAGATGCCACTGAGATTTTCTAGCAGCAGGAAAAAATAGACATACACTCAAGACTTTCCAATTCACCATCCAGATGGATTGAAATTAACAGCTGTTTCCTGTGTTGCACATTTATTGGAGCTTTTTAAAACAATTATTGGGACCACTGCAACATTATGGGGAAAGAATCTAATCTACCGATTTGCTTAATTTGTATTTTATTTCCTGCTGGAACTCAAGGCAGGGGATGCTGGCGGCAGCTTCCCATCCTGGCATTAAATCCGGACCTGCTTTGCATCAGCAAGGTTGGTATCTATCAGGTGTCTTCCCAACCAATTATATTTCCACTTCATTAAAGAAAATAATAAAGCCCCCAAGGCAATTTACAATGAATAATCAAAACAAACCCTTTGAAATAAAACAGACTTGAAACACACACACAAAATATATCATCAGCTATCAGATGTTCAGGAGAAGAAAAGAATGTATTAATTGGCACACAGGAAGTAAAGAAGTAAAGCAAGTACCATGATTGACTTGATATAAATCAATGGTTCTTTAAAAATTGGAATTTAAATTGGTTTAAATTTAAAGTGAGAAAGGCCTCACGGCTGAAACGTATTCGGTTTCTTTAAAAATTAGTATTTAAACTCTTTAAAGTGAGAAGGCCTCACATTTGAAACATGTTTGGTTTGGTTTACATGTATTTTACGTAACTTTTAAGCATAAGAACTGTGTGTGAACTGGCAGAGACTGATCAAGAGAGAGATCTTGGGGTCATGATAGATAACTCACTGAAAGTGTCAAGACAGTGTGCGTTTGCAATAAAAAAGGCCAATGCCATGCTGGGAATTATTAGGAAGGGAATTGAAAACAAATCAGCCAGTATCATAATGCCCCTGTATAAATCGATGGTGCGGTCTCATTTGGAGTACTGTGTGCAGTTCTGGTCGCCGCACCTCAAAAAGGATATTATAGCTTTAGAGAAGGTGCAGAGAAGGGCAACTAGAATGATTAAAGGGCTGGAGCACTTTCCCTATGAAGAAAGGTTGAAACGCTTGGGACTCTTTAGCTTGGAGAAACGTCGACTGCGGGGTGACATGATAGAGGTTTACAAGATAATGCATGGAATGGAGAAAGTAGAGAAAGAAGTACTTTTCTCCCTTTCTCACAATACAAGAACTCGTGGGCATTCGATGAAATTGCTGAGCAGACAGGTTAAGACGGATAAAAGGAAGTACTTCTTCACCCAAAGGGTGATTAACATGTGGAATTCACTGCCACAGGAGGTGGTGGCGGCCACAAGTATAGCCACCTTCAAGAGGGGTTTAGATAAAAATATGGAGCACAGGTCCATCAGTGGCTATTAGCCACAGTGTATGTGTGTATATAACATTTTTTGCCACTGTGTGACACAGAGTGTTGGACTTGATGGGCCGTTGGCCTGATCCAACATGGCTTCTCTTATGTTCTTATGTTCTAAGAATGGTCATAGGAATGATGCTTATAATCATGTTACATCCCCTTGCATACAAGTACAATTTCACTGTGCTAAGATGGTTTAGTTTCTACTTGCGCATTGCTGGATCTAAAAATATGCATTTAAGTAACAATGAGGGAAAGCCATTTGGTCCTTGTGGAACTGTCCAAGGCTAAGGGGAAAAGTGATGCCTGACAGGAATCACTGGTGGCTCAAATAGTATAAATTGGATCTTTCATGAGGGATCCCCATGCAACAGGTCTGCGCTGACAGTTGCCAAGTGTAGAAATATAGCCAAAGACAACTGCTATCATGCCTGCTGACTCTGCTCTACACCTTTATGTTTTCATTAATTCTGCATGCTCTGGGACCTACACCAATCCACATCTTTAAAAAAAACCAAAACAGGTACATACTAGCCTTTCAGGCCAGGCAAACAGGGCTTTGACTGCATGGAAGTTGGGGACAGAGGCCTGTGGGCACAATCCCAGCTCCCCCCCCCCCACACACACACACATTCATCTGTATAACTGATGACACTTTGAACTGGATGGTGGCTTCCTGCATTCGTACAGTGCCTGTTAGAAGAAGAGCTGTTGTGGTCACATAAGTGGCAGGGGCTCTGCAATACCTTCCATGCAGGGGTACTGTTTGAAACAGCTGGCACTTACATGTCATTTCTTCAAGTCATGGATCTACTAGGAGCTGCACATGCTTCCATGAGCAGTGGGGGACGGCATGCACTAATGAATGTATTGAGCCAGCTACATGTTTTAAAATACAGGGCTGTTCTGGAGATAGCAGGTTCCTGCATTTCTGTTTTAAAAGTATTTGTGAAAAATTAGATGCTTCTACCTCTTTGCAGAATCACTTGATACTGTCACTTTGCAATATCCCCCATCTGCAAATTTTAGGCAGGTGCATGTGCATATATGTGCCCCCATACAGAAGACATTTCTCAAAGAGTTCCACCACAGTTGCTTCTACAGTTGAAGAGACAAGCCACATTCTAGCTGACATTTTAAAAGTAAAACTGGAAGAAGAAGAAAAAACACTACCACCTGTAGTTCAGAATGTGGTTGCAATGTTCTGCCTGTTCCAAATTTTCATTTTATAATATGTGTCAGGAAACTGGAAAGTCTGCTGGTACAACATCATGGCAACCCTCTGACTTACTATAATTATTTTATGAGCGCCGAACAAACTGTCCATTTCCTGATTTTGTAAGTATATATTTTAAAAGCTGAGATTGCTTCTGTTCAGTTGCAGAACTAGCCAAGGACATCTATGATCAGAAAAGGCATATGTTGTAGTTCTGTGTCCAAGAGAAGAAAACTTGTTGCTAAGAGACCTGTTGCTAGGAAGGAAGTCCCAGCCCTTGTATCACAAGCAACTGGTTGGCTATCATCCTCACAACTCTGGCCTTTTACCTTGGTGCGATCTCAGACACAGTTAGGGAGAGGGCACAAAAATCTGAACAAAAATATATATTGGTGTAGGGGTATGCTGTTTCTCTGTTTCTCTCTACATATGATTTTATACTAATATAATTATATGTGATTTCTTCTAAAAATAGCAATCATGTAACTACTTCAGACACCACCCAGCAAAAAGCCTAACAACTGTTCCTAATGTGGAAAACTGAAGCATAGTTTTTCCTACCAAGTTGCTGAGGTTCAAAAGTGCTGAACTGTCTCTCCATTTTTAGTATACCGGTAAATGCCGGATTAAACCCTGTGGAGGCCCCTAGGCAACCAAAATCTTGGGGGGGCCCTTGCAAATTATCTCAGAGTTGGAGCAGCTGCCTCGCTGCCCACAATCCCTGCTGCAGCTGCAGGCACCTTCTCAAAAGTCCCTTTGACAAAGTTGCAGGAGGAGGCAGAGAGAGGCAAATTTGGTGACAATGCCAGCAGCAGCCGCACCAGGGAAATTGGGCAAAGAGTGGCTCAGTTGCTGGCTGGGAGGGCTGCAAGCCGGAGGGAAAGCCATCCCGGGCTCCCTAAAGACATGGGGGCCCATAGGCCAGTGCCTACTTGACCTAATTGTTAATCTGGCCCTGTTTAGTATACTGTAGTACTGCTGTGAGGCAGTCAAGATGGCAGACAAATAGCCTGTATTCTGCTACTCCACTCAGTGAAGCTGGAAGCCCTTCCTCCACTTAAACTGGAGGAGTACTAATTTCAGCTGGAGGAAGGCTCCTGACTTTGCTGGCCTCCTGGCTTTGCTGACCTACTCTGGATCACCCTGTGAAACAACTCCAAATTCCACACACACACACACACCCCACCAAAGAAAGTTTGCAAGCCTGAACATTTCAGTGTAACTAGACTCGTGCTTGCACAAGGGACTACCTTTACCTTTTTAACAATGTGCATATGCACCCCTGGTCTGCAAGTCATGCCCATACAGGGGTTCCTTACTCATGTGGAAGCCAAAATGTGCAAATAAAGCTTCTCCCTTCCTGCCCCATTCAATGTTGCCCCATGAACCCAACTTTCTTCAAAGTCAAGCTCTACAGATCTTTGGGTTTCTAAAGAGTTGGACAAATATGGGTTCTGCACAGCCACACTACAGTTGCAGGGAATGGCTTTTGAAAAATAAATCCTGAAAGGGCTAGAGATGCCACTGATGGGGGGAGAGGAAGGGATCCTGTGCCAAAACAGCACTGGGAGGGGGGTTATTTTCTCTATTTTTGCACTGTATGAAGTATTCTGTGACCACAGAGGAAAAAAACAGGGAATAAATCCCCCTTCAGCAATATTTCTGCGCAGGAAAATGACTTGGGTGAGGGCAGGAGCCTTCCTTCCCCTGGGTCACCATTCTGAGCTCATTTGGGTTCCCCTTTATTTTGTAAAAGCAATTCCCAACAGCTGTAGTGTAGTGCCAGGAACACAGATCAAACTCTTTAAAAATATGAACACTGAATTCAGCGCTAATTTCCAGTCACAATTAGGTATTTTTGTAAACACCCCTCCCCCATTTTTTTTTCTTTTGCAAGGTCAGTGTAGTGGCAGAAGAGGAAGAAAGGGAAGGTCCCCTGTGCAAGCACCAGTCGTTTCCGACTCTGGGGTGATGTTGCTTTCACAACGTTTTCATGGCAGACTTTTTACGGGGTGGTTTGCCATTGCCTTCCCCAGTCATCTACACTTTCCCCCCAGCAAGCTGGGTACTCATTTTACCAACCTCGGAAGGATGGAAGGCTGAATCAACCTTAAGTCGGCTACCTGAAAACCCAGCTTCCACCGGGGGATCAAACTCAAGTCGTGAGCAGAGCTTAGGACTGCAGTACTGCAGCTTTAACACTCTGCACCACGGGGCTCTGTGGCAGAAGAGGAGCTTCATGTAATAAGAAGAAAGAAGAACAAGTAATACAGTTGAGAACTAAGAGAGATATATTTGGGGTCTGGGACTGACTTCATAGCTCCACACCTATGGAACCAGCTCCCGGAAGAAGTGCGGGCCCTGCGGGACTTTGAACAGTTTCGCAGGGCCTGCAAGACCATCCTTTTTGGGATGGCCTTCACCGATTAAAATGACAGAGGGACTCGCCTAAGCAATTTTCACCATCATGCTGAAATAGCACCAGAATGTTAATTTTAGAAAATTTTAAATTAGACTGTTTAAAATTAGCTACTGTTTTTAAATATTTATTGTATAATTTACTGTATTTGATGTTGTTAGCCGCCCTGAGCCTGCTTCGGCGGGGAGGGTGGGATAGAAATAAAATGTTGATTGATTGATTGATTGAGTAACCATAAGGGTGTTGGGAGGGGGTTTCTGCCTGCTACAGTTCAGTACTGTACCTCTGTACCTGCCTGTATTTCTGTCCCACCTTCTGCAGTTGCTAGGAATCCAACTTCCCTTGCCAACGTCATAAGGATAAAAACAAAATTGTGCCACCACAATGAAGCACGCTGTTAAAATAAAATTAATGCCCCGCAAAATGCTCTGATTTGCACAATGTTTTCCAATTGCAGACTCAGATTTAAATCAAAAATTCAAGCTTTTTCTTTGATACAATACCGTAATCATTCCCTTTCCAGCAGGTTTCCCATTTCCCAGAAGGAGGGCTCTTGTGATCTTTTTGCTGGAGACAATCTAAAGAAAAAGAACAGAAAACAGAGAAATGTGTAACATTCTACATGGCATTCAGGCTTGTTCTAAGGAATAAGACTTCTGGCATGGTTAAAATCTTTGTTTGGCTACGTGTTTGCTGGTAGCCTTGGACATGCCATGGACTCCATGTGCCAAGTTCACAAGTCTGTTCTCAATCACGTCAATCTGGGATGTGTGGAAAACATTCAGGTTTGCCTACTGCTGAGAAGAGAGACAGGAAAGCTACAATGGAGCAGACATTTTCATAGCACAGCTCCACAGGGGATATTTTCATAATGTAGCTCAGACTTTTCTTCCTTGTCTCAAGCCAAGGGATTTACCCCCCAACTCTTTGGCTTTCTAGTTCACTCGGCAACTGAGGTTGCTAGTGGGTTACAGAAGGAGCTGGTGCCTTATCGTAATCCAGTCACAGAATTAATCAGGTGCATCACAACCGCCCAACTAAGCCGACGGCAGTCTGACGTAAATGCAAAATTAAAAAGAGCGAAAAATCGGACATTCTCCTCCACTGCCAAATTATCCGCCTCAAAGTCTATTCACTAGGCTCTCAGACCTCTGGATAAGAGGAAGGATTAAGGAAAATCTTGAGAAAGCCAAGAAGCAAAGGTCAAAACACAACCAAGCAAACACCTCAGAAAGCAATCAGCACAGTACACTGAACATTCTCCTCACACTCCAGAACCCTCAAAAAAGAAGGTTTGGGGGAAATATTCACACAGAGGCAGGGGTTTTTTTGAGCAGAAATGCACAGGAATGTACTTCTGGCTGGCTTGGTGCCGGGGGTGTGACCTAATATGCAAATGAGTTCCTGATGGGGGGGGTTCCTACAAAAAGCTCTGCACAAAACAATGATGATGTCAGGGGGTGTGGCCTTATACGCAAAGGAGTTCCTGCTGGTCTTTTTAAAGCCCTGCACAGAGATGATTACAAAGGAGCCACTACTCATGTGAAAATAAAGGTGGCACAGTCCCTTGAGAAGGCTGTACTGTCAGGAGTATGGGGGCCTGATTCTGGATTGTATGGGATTGGGAGGGCCTGTATTTAGTTACAAATTAAGTTGTGTTTTAGATTGCGCTTTCTCAGGCACAAGGGCCTAACTTTATCATTCACTGTTTTCATGTCACCACTGGGCCCTGGTGACCAGAAATGCACAAGGAGTTTCATTTTTTTCAGAAGTAAGTGGAGAACCTGAAGATCATGACAACTGATCGCTGTAACAGTCTAACAATTTTGCAACTGCTGATTTAAAAAAAAAAACTAAAAAGAAAAGAAAAAATGCCTATGGAAGAGAAGGATGGTAAATGCAGTATCTGAGGCAAGGAGAAAAAGCTTCCTTGCAGCTGCACTGTATAGAGTGTTGGACTAGTACCTGGAAGATCCAGGTTCGAATCCACACTCGTGCCATGGAAGGCTGCTGGGTGACTCTCTCATCCTAACCTACCTCATGATTGTCATGAGGAAAAAATGGATATGAGAATGGCATAAGCCACTTTGGGTCTTCGTTGGGGAAAAAGGTGGGATATAAATGAATAATAAATAAAACAAACACAAATGCCTCTGCATTCATAGTGGCAACAGAAATTAGAAGAAGCCCCTTACATTCAAGGCAACTTTATCCTTTCTTCCATTGCCCAAACTGGTACTATCTATTTCCCAAGGAGCCTGCAATGCCTAAAGGAAGCAGACGTGAAACATTTGAGCATTACTGGGACACAGCAACAACTCACCGTTCCCAAGGTGCAGGAAAATTCCCCCAGAAAGTCATGTTCGTAAAGCTGCACACTTGACTTGTCTTGGTCAAACAAGGCAAATTTCAGCTTCTGAACTTCCTCAAAGCGGTAATCGACGATGAACTTCTTGGAGAAGGCTGGGTTGAGGTTGTTCACGGCTGTTTCTGTCCTGTCAATCTACGAAGACAATGTGAGAGTGAGAAGTGAATAATTTTAATTGATTATTTTACTGTAATTTGACCAGGACTGCCGGACACTTCCAGACTTGGTGCTCAGTTCGACCTGTAACTCTTTAGCCCTGTCTGCAACCTCCCCTTGCAGAACATGAGGATCACATTGTTTTAAAAACGTACAGGGCGCTTTATAAAGTAACATACAGAAATCCCAGCCCCTACCCCAAGGAGCTTATGCTCTAAATCTCAACAGAGAGTAAAGCAGCAAGAAAGGAGGAAGAGAAATATACTTTGGCTTAGTTTCAGCTGGGGACAGGGACAATGGCATGAAGCCAAAAGCTTCACAAAAGAGGTGGGTTTTGAAGAGGGGTTTAAATTAAAAGAGAGAGAGAGATGGTCCCATGTGGCTGCTGGGGGAGGGGGGAGTTCTAGGCAAACATTGTGAGGGAGGACAGGTGGCATCTGTGTGAGGCCCTATTCACTTGAGGGTCAGAAACTATACAATTTTTCCTAGATAAAAATTTTAATGCACCCAGGTGTTGTTTGCTGTTTCCATTCTCTTCCCCTGGCAAACCACTGCTGATTAAAATTCTCTGGCAACTTCCTGTCTTCCTTTTGTTTGAAGTCCTTTGCTAGTAAGGGCTGCAAGTTTTCATATGGAAACCAGGTCCTTTTAGTCATACAAGAGACATTCACACTGTACAACAACAACAAAAAATTGGCCCTCTTTTTTCCCTCCCTCTGTCAAAAGCAACTGAATGCAAACAGTTTTGGAGTCAGTCCAAGCAGGCGGCAACTGCAAATTCAGCGTCCAATATTTGGCGAGTTTCATCTGCCATGTGCCAGCGCAGTTTTGGGTGCCAGGATGTACTTCCACACTATCAGCTTTCCTGGCTTCAGAGAGTGCCTTAATACTTCTCTGCATGCTCACTTTTAAAACTGAACCAAGGGAGGAGAAGGGGCAAAAATCCCTCACACCTCCCACTTCTTGTCACACTGGTAGCAGCATTATGCAGGGATCTAGCATGGGGCCTCTTCATAGAACTCGTACAGATATGGATGCCGCTCACTCCATCTGCCTTGTTGGCATCTGCTCAGCTATAGGCAGACAGGGGAAAGAGGCGGGAGAGCTACAGTAAAGTTTCACTTTCATGTAATTGGCTTATCTCATTAATGACACTCGCCTTCCTAGAAAAAGTTAAGCAGGAAGAATGACAGTTTTTTGGCAAACCCAACTAGATTTCCTGTGTTAGTGCAAGCCTTCAAAACTCCACAGCAGAGGAAAAATATGCTGACAATTTCAAGAAGTAGAAGGACTGAGATACTGAATCACTAATGCGGATCAATCTGGGGAGATTCAAGCAGGTGGTCTCTTCTATAGAGTCCTAGACTGCCTGGCACCTAGGCAAGGCTAACTTCTGCCCCCGCCCCGCATTGGTAATGTCACTGAGTCACATGGGGGCCCATTCGGCACCCCCAGAAGGTCAGAGCCCTAGGCAATTGCCTAGCTTGCCTAGTGGCAGGTCCAGCCCTGGGAACATTTAGATTCTAGAATGAAGTTCCAACATGGACTGCAGGGCAATTCAGAGCACACAATCATAACAATTCACATTATATGCAAGGCTTAGCCTAGGAAGTGGTGGAGGGGGTGCTTCTTCAGAAGGGCCAATCATTTGTACACTGATAATAAGGTTGGTCTACATCCAATGTTGCTGTAAGGCAAGGTTCCCAACAACCAGGAATACAGACTAGTTGATATTATACGTCGGACCAATAATGTGAATGAGAATAAACACCACACAAAGAGATGTCCCATTCTTTTAGCAGGTGTATATTCTGTCTCTCCAGAGACCTGCTTGAGGTAGCCCTGACTCTAGAACAAAGGTCCTCCTTTAGAGCCATCCTGCAGGAATGACAAATTAAAGTGAGAACCCATGCTTTCGGGGAAACTCGGACCAATTTCTTATTAGCCTTGTTCTGCCCCCAGGCTTCTGTTTTCCTTGGCGCAAGTGATCAATTTCCCACTAGTTGCTGCGCAGGCACATTTTTACCCATGGCTCCCTCCAGTTCTCCTTGCGGCTTCCTAATTCTTAAAAGACAGCATCACAAAGCCATGAGGGGAACTGGAGGGAGCTGCAGGTCAAAATGCGCCTGTGTAGCAACTGGTGGGAAATCAATCACTTATGCCGGGGGAAACAGAGCCCTGGGCGCAGAGCAACACTAGTGAGAAATCAGTCCCTTAAGCAGTCAACTTGGCATACACGGCCAAAGATCCCACTGCTGAGGTGGGAAGGGGTTTGAGAATAGTTTAGCAAAACCCAGAAATGTCATGAGACTGAAAGAAGGTGGGAGAAACCTGTGCCAGGTAGGCCCTGTGCCACCCTTAGGACAGCCCTGTCTTGTAGAATAAGAAAAATTTCTATTTGCTCCAGAAGACCTATAAAGAACAACATCAATCTCACCTACAGGATGGAGGGATTTCATATCTGGGAGCAGCAGCTAAAAAAGTGGTCTAACAATAGATAGAATCACTGTTCAGAGGAAGGCTCCATTCCTTGGCCTTGAGTTTGTCAAAATGATTTCCTGCTTTGATGTGGCCAAAACTTGGCTTCAACGACCCTGGCCACTCAACACACTGCCTGAGGCAATACTATCTGAGAAGTAATAAGGGTCAGCTCTGTGTTTACAACCCCCCCCCCCACCTCATCACTCATAATCAGGACCAAACTCCCACACCTCTGATATTGTCCATGCTTCTTCTTAGTCAGAGGACACCATGGCTCCCAGTGAAGCTTACATTCCAGCACCTTATCTTTCAGAAATCTTGTTGCTGAGTTACACTGAAAGGACAAAGCCTTGCCTCAAAAAAAAAAAAAAAAAAAAAGAGCTTCAAGGAAAAAGTGACGCAGCAGCCCTATTTCCACACCACTTCAATCGACCCAAGATAAAGCCCTTTAAACACACAAAATTGCAGGAGTGATGTTTATCAAAATGCTAAATGCAGCCCGAACAAGGAGTGTGTGCGCCCAGGGGAGCATCAACTGCCAAGCGTAGTGTAGGTGCGTGCCAGGCAGGAGTTTTTGGAGTAACACAGCTCTTTACTGTCTGAGCCAGAAAACTTCAAGACACACAAGGCTTCCTGTCCTGACACGCTTTTCTTGGCTAAAGGCTGTGGAAAACTATGACATTTCTAAGGCCCACTGTCACTTTGGCACCAGCACTTTCTCCACTATGAAAATTAACTCTGTTTGGAATTGCCAAGGTCTGACTAGTACCCAGAGCACAACTAATTTGTCTACACACCTCTACTACCCAGCACTACCATACCCACCTTGTATAACTTTCTGCTCACTTCCACAGAAGCAAAACAATGTGGAGCTTGTTGAGAAAACAAGCTGAAAGGGATGGAAGGTACTCTTTTTACTGGATTAGGATCATTCTCCACAAATTCACCTCAGGAGCCCTTTCCCACTCTGAAACCTTTGCACAGAATCATTTGCTTCTAAAACAGAAAAATGGTAAATTCATACAGGAAAACTTGATTTGGTGAGTTTTATGCGACATGGCAGAGCATGTACAGTCTCGAGGGGGGGGGATTAATAGAAAAACAAGCTTCCTGAAGGATTATGATTATTTTGTCCTGTTTCTCCAGTACCACTTCTCTTTGCCTCTTCACAAATCTGCATTCTTGGGCCCAAAATATATAATACAAACCAAGAGGACACATCAATGGCTTCATAGAGTCTCTGGCAGAGAAAAGATCTTTCCCAGGGCCTGTACTAGAGAACCTTTACCTGGAGATGTCAAAGACTGCACCTGAGACCTTCTCAGGTTCTTGTTGCAAGAGACATGTAACAGAAGTCTGGTTGAGATTTTCCCAATGTAATTCATATAACGTATCTGGCTGGGACTCATCAGCTGTGGAGCATGGTGCAGCACCCAAAGGGCTTCACCTTGAGTCAGTCACAAGTTCTCATAGAGCTGTTCCTCTCAAGAGCAGTTTCTGTCAGAGCTCTGTCAGTTTCTCACAGAGCTGTTCCTCTCAAGAGCAGTTTCTGTCAGAGCTCTCCCAGCTCCACCTACCGTACAGAGTGTCTGTTGTGGGGAGGGGAAGGAGATTGTAAGCTGCTCTGAGACTCCTTCAGGTAGTGAAGGGCAGGGTATAAATCCAATCTCCTCCTCTCCTCTTCTTCCTCTTCCTCCTCCTCCTCTGCTTTCCCTCGCTTCCATCTTGATTTTGACATTGAAAAGCATCTCTAGGGTTTAGTTGTTTGTCCCACCGCTGATTCCACACATCTACTCATGGTGTTAAAAAATGGCAGTTTTTAATTCTGTTGTTTCCAAGGATTAATGTTTCATGCTGTTTTTGATGTTACCCTCCTTAAGTCCCATCATTTGAGAGAAAAGCAGGTTTACCTTTTTAATGAATAAATTTAAATAAGCGCAAAGCAGATGTTCACCCACAGAGGGACAGCTCGCAAGCCCAAAGGAGTTCAATATGAGCAGGCCTGAAAAGTAATGATGGTCATAAGCCATGCCTTCTTCTGAACCACTGGTCCCAATACTGCTGCCAGTATGTCAGCTGCTTGAGGAGAGATATCGCTCTTGGGTGCCAAGTAAAACGGCCTGGTGTGTAAACATGTCCTTGGGGTTGCCTATCCCTGACTTACTTATTAATACTGCCTTGGCAAATACTGGAAGACTTAGGAAGTGGTGCTTGGAGAGGGTGGGGTTTGAGAAGGATGTGAAGTCAGTTCTAGGCAACATTGTAACCCAGGGGTGTCCAACTCATTTATTATGAGGGTCGGACCTGACATAAATGAGACCTTGTCAGGCCAAGCCATGTGTGTCATAAAATGTAATGCCACATAGCAGAGATATAAACTTTATAAAAGACACAGACAGGCACAATTAAAGATTTTTAAAAACCTTAAAATAAAACATGATTAATACATTAGTATGAGTACCCAGCTTGCTGGTTGGGAAGTGTAGATGACTGGGGAAGGCAATGGCAAACCACCCCGCAAAAAGTCTGCCATGAAAATGTTGTGAAAGCAACGTCACCCCAGAGTCAAAAAACGACTAGTGCTTGCACAGGGGACAACATTTACCTTTTTTACCTTTACCTTTTTTATTTGTTGGTCTTAATGGTGCTTTCTTTGTATCTCTCCTATGTGATCCAGGAAACTGGGCAAAGGAAGCTCTGGCTCTTTCCTTCCTTCCCCAGGGGACCAGGAGGGAAGGAGTCTCAGCCAACAGAAGGAAGAGAGGCTTGACTCAGTAGTTCTGCTGTGTGATTGAGACAGAATGGCAAAGCAAGCTATCCCTCCCCCTTTCCTCCCCAAGGGAGGAACCTCAGCCAATGGAGAAAATAGAGGCTTTGCTCTGTGTCTCCTGTGCAATTGAGCAAGCCTGGCAAAGCAAGCTGTGATATAGAAGGAAACAAGGGACAAAGAAGGAAGCAGACGACAACCATTTGCAAAGGGGCCTGATAGGAGCTTTCTGGGGGCCTGATTCAGCCCCTGGACTGCAAGTTTGACACCCCTGCTCTAACCTATTTCCCCATTATGGCTACCAGGCTGCCTGTTATAGCAGGAGGCCTCCTAGAATTCCATCTTGTTGTTCAATGCCAAAATGTGGTGGAATGAATGCACACTAGCATCGAACCAGCACACTGTCATTTCCACTAAAAACTAGAAGTGATACAGGGAAGTCTCTAGTATTTCACAAAAACTATGATAAAATTCTATGGAAAAAAAGCAAATGTTAGCATGTCCACAGAGACTAGTGGAAATTCTTAAGAGTGCCACTATGTGAAAGTCATTTTTCCTCTCACTCCTCATTTCCTCAGGGGAGAAAAACTGAGCAGGGGGGTGGTAATTCTTCACCCCAGGTAAGTAAGTGGGGAAGGGCTATGCCTTACACTTAAATCATCCTACAAGATGCTCCATCAAGGGCCAGACAAACCTAAGAATCAATTCAACCTGAGTCAAGTAATCTCAAAGCTATTTTGAGACTTAGCATTTTAGAACACATCTAAACAACATTCAATCCTCCCGAGATCCAACCACTAGTTCTTGTTTTCTGCAGCTATAAAAGCACTCATTGAGTGCACAATTCTACCTTTACTCTGTAGTCTATGAGCTCTGGTGCAGGAGGAAGAAAAAATATCTAACCAAAACTGTCAACATTTGAAAGCTATGAATAGTTTCCCAGTGAGGGGTGGGGAGGAAGAGAGTCAAACAGGGAGGAGGGAAGAAGGAAGGGAGTGAAGCTCTGCTGAAATTTATTTTAAAAAATGGGAGAAATGTTTGGAAAAGCACATCAACAATATGGTAATTTTGCTAAAAATACAGGGAAGATTGGTAGGGAAATGGAACAGCAAGTAACTGTGAACCAGCTGTCGGGGAGGGGAGGGGGAAAAAGTAGAAAACGAACGTTATCTCCTCAAAACAGCTTCCTACACGATCTTTTGGGAGGATAGCAATCAAATAATCAGCTACGTATTAGTAGTAATTACATAGCACAACCTAGGAAACTCAGAATTGATTGTTACTTGTTGTTCCGTGGTACACTGAATGATATACTATGCTACAACTCAGCAGGCTACATCCTAGCATTTTTTTTGCCATATTCATACATTTTTATTCATTTTAGCAGAATCTGTTCCATGCCCTTCTCGACTAAGTCACAGCACTTGTAACAGCATTTCCTGATTCATCCTCCCTTGCAGCCCATTCATACTGTAATGTTAAGCCCATCGAACAGGTTGGTTGAGAGCAAATGACTAGTTTAAGTCCATCCAATACTTACGTGGCTGCAGTAGGATTGGCACTCAAGATTCCAGCCCAAAAGCATTTTCAATGAACCACATTGCCTCCAATCTAAAGCAAACTTATGGGACCCAGGACCCACGAAGCTACTTGCACATAGGGTTGCCAGGTCCCCCGTGGCCATCAGCAGAGGATGGGAGCGGGGGGCATAGAATTGTTAGATCTAGGTTGGAGAAGATTCCAGAATGCTCTGCAGGAGCTCCCAGGAACTTTCAGCAGTTCCCACAATGAGCTTACTGAGATCTGGAATAGGAATCTTCAGGAGGCCATTGACCAAATTGCTCCCCCATGCCATCTGCACTCTCATAACTCTTATGCTCCCTGGTACACTGAGGAGCTCAGAGGATTAAAGAGGATGCTCAGACAGAGAGAGTGATCTTGGCAGCGAACTCATGATGAAGCCACAAGGACACCTTATGGATTCCAACTGAGGATCTATAAAATGGCAGTGAAGATGGTTAAGAAGGCTTCCTTTTCCACCTCTGTCGCATCTGCTAGTTCACGTCCAGCACAATTATTTAGGGTGGTGCAGCAACTGATAAGAGTCTCAAAATATTGGTGATATGACTCTTAGCCAGGGCTTTTTTTGAGCAGGAACACAGTTCCGGCTGGCTTGGCATCAGAGGGTGTAGCCTAAAATGGAAATAAGTCCTTGCTGGGCTTTTTCTACAAAAAGCCCTGTGTAAAACCATGGTGATGTCAGGGGGTGTGGCCTAATATGTAAATGAGTTCCTGCTGGGCTTTTCATACAAAGAAAGCCCTGCTCTTAGCTATGACTTTATTTGAAAGCTTTTTTCCTAGGTAAAATCTTGAAGTTTCGGCAGACCCTCACCTCCAATTTGAACGCCATTTGTGATATGGTGACTCCGTTGGCTTTATCTGGTCCTTTTCTGGACAGATTCAGCCAGTCTCAATGTTGGGACAGGGTCCTGAATGCTGTGAGAGCAACTTGTTTGGATCCCTGTCCCTCTTGGCTGATTAAATCTAGTCAGGAGGTGACAGGAGGTCCCATGAGAGTAGGGTTGCCAAGTCAAATTCAAGAAATATCTGGGGACTTTGGGGGTGGAGCCAGGAGACTTTGGGGGTGGAGCCAGGAGACATGGGGGCAGAGCCAAGAGCAAGGGTGTGACAAGCATAATTGAACTCCAAGAGAGTTCTGGCCATCACATTTAAAGGAACAGCACACCTTTTAAAATGCCTTCCTTCCATAGAAAAGGATAGGGGCACCTTCTTTTGGGGCTCATAGAATTGGACCCCCTGGCCCAATCCTTTTGAAACTTGGGGGGTATTTTGGGGAGAGGCACTAGATGCTATACTGAAAATTTGGCGCCTCTATCTCAAAAAACAGCCCCCCCAGAGCCCCCAATACCCGCAGATCAATCCCCATCATTCCCTATGGGACTCGTTCATGGAAGTGCATAATGGCTTTGGGGGCGGGGCTTCCCCCGCCGGCCAGCTGGCTGGGGGAGGGGGGAAGCCTGTAAAACCGGGGGATCCCCCGCTGGGCTCTGGGGATTGGGAAGCCTACATGAGAGAGATCACTAATTTGTTTCTCTCTCAGAGTTGCTTCTCTACTCCCTTAATGGAGGCTATAGTTAGAACATTGTTGGAAAACCCTTAGAAAAAAGGAACTAGTCAATCAATGTTCAGCATCAAATTTACCACAGCTGGGAAAGGTGACTGAGAGAGCAGTTGCTGAACAGCTTCAGGTCTTTTTGGAAGAGACTTTCACACTCAGTTCATGCCAGCCTGGCTTCAGGCCTAATGTGGGGCAGAGACAGCCCTTGTAGCTCTTCTGCATAACCTCTGGCTCCAGTTGGATCAAGGCGGTTCAGCACTTCTAATCTTATTGGATCTTTCTGCAGCATTTGATAGTAGGTCATTCAATTTTTGTACCATTGTACCATTTGGCCTCCCTGGAGATTAGCGACACAGCTTTACCTAAATTTGCCTCATTTCTTCAAGGCTGCAGTCAGGGAGTCTTCTGGGGCAGCCTTTGGGGGTACCCCTGGGATTAGTTCTGTCCCTGATGTTGTTTAACATCTATATGTGCCTTCTAGTGGAGCTCGTCAGGAGATATAGAGTTGGTTGCCACCAGTATGCTGATGACACTCAGCTCTTCCTCGCTGGGGAAGCAGCTCTCTCTTCTCTGATTTAGTGCCTGGACACTGTGGTTGAATGGCTGAGGCAGAGCTGGTTGAAACTGAATCCATCCAAGACTAAAGTGATGAGGCTGGGCAAGACTGGGCCTGTGGAAGGGATTGCAGCTTCTGGCTCTGGATAGGATCTAGGTCTCAGGCTTTTTTCTATCTATACCAGTCCTGTCAGCTAGCCCCCCCCATCTGTCCCAACCACACCTGGCCATACTGATTCATGCCACAGTCACTTCCAGGATAGACTACTGCAAATTGCTCTATGCAGGGCTGCCTTTTGGAGACTTCAGGTTGTCTAAAATGCAGCTACCAGGCTTCTGACTGTCATCCTGGTCTTCACATATACAGCCTGTCTTGAAGCAGCTGCATTGGTTGCCTTTTGGTTTCTGGGTCAAGTCAAGGTGATGTTTTTGACCTTTAAAGCCTTATATGGACTGTCATACCTGAGGGACCGCCTCTTCCTTTACAACTCCCCTCGGCAACTGTGGTCATCATCTCATGGTCTACTAGTGGTGTTGGGCCCTCAGGTAACACATCTGGAATCCACCTGGGTGAGGGCTTTCTGAACTGTAGCACTGTTCTTGTGGGATGCCCTCTTAGATTAGATCCAGGACCCACAAGGCCTCCCTTGGTTCCACAGGGCCCATAAGAGTGACCTTTTTCCAATTTGTTGGGGGCTTAATGCTAGATCTACCCCTACCAATTGTAAATTATTTGCTTTTTATACTCCGTATTTTATACTGCTTTATCTATATTTATTATCTATATTTATTATCTTTGTTTTAATATTGTTGTGAACTGCTTTGAGCCCCACTTTGTGAAATGTGTGTGTATGTGTGTGTGTATATATATATATACATATACATACATACACATACATACATACATACATACATACACACACACACACATATATGGTGTTGTTAGGCCAATTGTTTGACAGCACTTTGAGGAAAGGGGGGATTTGGCATCACATAGCATTCTGGTACAAAACTGCAAGTGACATCATTGCAATCAGCACAAAACTCTCATTGCAGTTTATGCCACTGTAAATGATGTCATGGTGCTGGAGCAACACTCTTAGGTGAATCCTAGTGTTGCTCCAACACCATGACATCATTTACAATTGCATAAATGATGTCATAACGCCATAACATAAATTGTCATAACACCAAATCATTTGTCTCCTGATAGTGTGCCAGCTAGTGCCATGTGTGCTAGCCACAAGTCCTTAAAACAAAAATTACAAAAAATGACAGCTCCAAAAGAGTTTGAGACCCACTTGAAGGTATCAACTAACGGTTTGAGCATTCCTGCTCAAAAGAACCACAGGCGCTTCTTTTGAGCAGGGATGCACAGGAACACAGTTCTAGCCAGCTTGGTGTCAGGAGTATGTGACCTAATAAGCAAATGAGTTCCTGCTGGGCTTTCTCTACCAAAAAGGTTCTGTGTGAAACAGTTATGTTAGGGGGTGTGCTCCAATATGCAAATGAGTTCCTGCTGGGCTTTTCCTACAAAAATGCCCTGGAAAACCATTGATTTAAAGAAACTGCTATCCTGCCCAGAATTTTTTAATCTAATATTACACATAAAGAGACAAATTATGGGATATTTATTAGATGTCCTTCACAGAGCTTTAGAGTTCATCTCTTATTATCATTCCAAAATCCACAGATCACCTAAAAACAGAGAGGGAGAGATGCAGGGAATGGGAGAGTCTAAACATGGCACAAAGCAACCTTGTGCAGGCATCCCAGTTGGGAATACTGCTGGTCACTGGGAGAGGGTGTCCATGTGTGGGCACTTTCTCAGTGTGTTTGCCTCATGCAGACCATTCAGTGATTGCGGCAGGGGGCTAGGCCAGTGCAATCCCAGCACTACTTTCTTGTATTGAACTGACTTTGTATTTAATTGTTACTGCGAATGACTGTTCAGAATTGCACTACAAAAGACTTTAAACTAGCATAAACTTCCCTGGACAACCCAGACCATCTGCAAGTTAAACCCATCATAATGTACCCATTAGTACCTCAGGACTTGCAGGAGTCATAAATTTTCCATTTTGGTCAAAGCAGCACAGACACGTAAATTCAAAGCAGATTTGAACTCATTTAGCAGTTAGCACTGTTAACTAATGAATGCTGAGAACTGGAGTTCTATGAAGCCATCTAAGAACCCCTTCTTATTCCGAGTACCCTGAAAGAGTTAAAGGGGGGGGGGAGTCGAATCACAGCCAGATTGAAGGATCTGACTCACTTTGCTCAAGCAATACCTTTAGATAAAGTTCATTTGCATAGCCAAGCACCAGTAGGATTAAGTAGTGTTTCATATGCATCACCAAGAAATGGTCTGATCCCCTTTTCATGATTTTTGATCAACATTAATGCTATTAAGACAGGAAAAATTCTGAAGCAAGCACAGTATCGTACATACTAGCCAAGGCACATTTTATACATGCAATTACATGCAATTTGTTTTATACCTGAAACTGATTTTAAATAATCTGTTTAAATCTCCTTTATGAAAATATCCTAGTTCCCCAAAACCTCCAGCATGGATTAAACTATAAGATCCACTCAATAACCGCTGCACAACGGAGGGAAAGAAACAGCTCACTATCCAATTCCATACTTAAGGCATGCTTAAAGCCACTAATTTCAGCGTAGACTTACGCCTGCCTCCTTCCGTCTGGGATTATGGCTGTAATGTATGAAAATTGACCTGGCACCACGTTGCAAATAGAGAATGAGGGGACAGATTTATTTGGTTTCAGAAACAAGTATAATCACCATTTGGACATGTGGTTGGTTCTTCTGGAATGCATGCAAAGGCATGACTCAGAGAAAAAAACAGCACAAATTATCTTTTTAATTCAGTATTAGAAAATATTTAAATGTATTTGACCATTGGGAAGCTGCCTATTCTTCAGCAAGAAACTCAAAAGACTCACAGTGACCCACTAAAATATATTTTGTAAACACAGTTAAAACACCCACAGGGAGATGTAAGGCTAGAATCTATTCTGCTTCCCATAGCCAGATTCTTCCAGAACCCCAAAAACAGAATTTGGGGGCAAAACCCCTTCTTCGCTGTTTGCCCTGCTTCAAACAGTGACATCACCACATTTCAAGATAAACATGCTGACTCTGACAAAATAGCTTTTCAGAGTCAGCAAAGAAAGAAAGAAGCACAGTACACTGGGTACAATGCTGAAGCCCTTAGCCAATCCAAATGGCCCTACTTAGGCCTGAAGGAGGCATGGCATTTAACACATGACCACCAGTCTTGGTGCAGCTGCCAAAGGGACACAATCTGGATTCGGACCACAGGAGAGGTTTCAGCTTTTCCCCCACACCGTTTTCCTGATCTAATGGGGCAAATCACATCCTCCACAAGCCATTTTGGGTCAGGAAAATAATATGGGCAGCCATGTGTTAAACAAAAAAATATGCAAAGTAAATATTCAGGAATGCATTCTTGTAATGGAACTGTTCAGTAATGGAACAAAACCTTCCAGAAAGGTATCTTCCTATGGGAGTGGATACCACATTGCTTCTCCCTTTGTAATCCCATATTCTGCACTGCTGGTACTATGCTAGCCTGGACAACTGGCTGTTCACATTGTTATTTAATTTTGTATTCCTAGTCTTATTGCAGTATCCATTTGCTTTGTCCATTGTATATCTTATATGTAGGTTTACCATTTGCCCACTGGGGGCAGGATATCTCCCATCCAAGCTCCTGTTGTCCATCAGTACTCTATAGTTTCCAGTGATTCCTAGAGCAGAATGACATCACTTTTGGATCTTCCTGGGAAATGATATGATTCCATTGCCTGACAGCGCCTACTCCCATGTGCCTGTGCTCTTCTGGACTCCCACTGGCTGCCAGCTATGCCAGGCAACCTTACTTATCTTCACAATGTTGCTTATGCCATTGATTCTGAACTCTTAATTATATTACACTGTTTATTTGATGTCCTACACTGCCGATTACTCCCCCTAATCCTTTTTGTATTCTGTAACTCACCTTGCATCTCGGTGAGAAAGGAAAATCATAAATAAGCTAAATAAATAGATTATGCCTAATTTGGGTTTTATCAATGTCTCTGCTGGCTTTAAGCCAATCAAGTTGTGTGCCAAGACACAGATACCTCACATGTTCAATATGGTAATCTAGCATTAGCAAAAGCAGGCCTCCTCTATATGACAGACCACTCTGGTGCTGAAGCTGAGTGGCCCAGCTCAGATGCTGGGACTGTGCGGAAATAAGCTATACAGGGCTTAGTGAAAATGTCCAAGATACTTATTAGCCTTTCAGTTGAAGAGATGTCAAAACTGCTATTTTCCAATCCTCTTGTTATTCTGTTTTAGCAGTTACAGACATGTGCTGGGATGACTGTAAAATTCCCACAACAACAGGGAGACAACCCTTTACCTACCGTTCTGTTTCTTGCATTCAGCTTTTCCATTGCTGTCCAAATAGAATTGTCTCACGTTCCCCAATAAGATGTCTTTACCTGACTTTCACACTGGGGATGGGGTGGCACCAGTCCATTTTTTTTTTTTTAGCAGGAACACAGTTCCCGCTAGCTTGGTGTCAGGGGTATGGCCTAATATGCAAATGAATTCCTGCTCGGCTTTTTCTACAAAAAAAGCCCTGGGTGGCATACTACCAAGGCAGTTCTGCCAGTTCTGCTGTGCAACCGACCCAGTAGCTCTGATCCTGCAGGAAAGGATCACCCCCAGGTACCACTGCCCATTGCTGTTCTAAGTGACAGCAGGAGATTTAAAACAACAACAACAACAAAACAGCCTTGTATTCTTATGGAAAGTTCTTACTGGAAGCAAGTAAGGGTAGCTCTAGCAATCACCAGAAACTTTATGGTTTTGTCATAGGGCTTCCAGCAATTCCTAGAGCTATCCTTTGTCACTCCCAGTAAGAACGTCCAGTAAGTACACAAAATTCCATTTAAAAAATTATCCCACAATGCTATGCACCCGCACAACTCTCCCACAGGTTGCCAGGCACTGCCTAGTGACCCTCCCCCTCCAAGGTACATCACTCCCAATACCTTTCGAAGTCACACAATTCAACAATTTTGGAGACATATGCTTGTTTGCAACATAATTAACTCTTCGTTAATTAATTGTAGCAAGGTATATAATGAGTGGTAAGAACAATTTAATTAAGCCTCCACCAAAGAAAACTGCTTTTAAAAAATGACACAACACCCCCTTAAAATATTCTGGGTACACAAGCTTTCCTTATTAAAATAGTTTCCTTATTAAAATAACATTCAGTGATAAAAAATGATTCATTTAAACAGCAGCATTATAGAAAGCTAAATGTGTTGCTTTCAGGTAAGCCTGAAAAATTTCTATCATGCACAAGGGGAAGGGGCTAGAACACATGTGGAGACGCCTCTAAACTACACCCCAAACACAAATCATGTTTAGCTATCATTATTTACAAAGCATCTAAAATAGCCATCGTTATTTACAAAACACCTAAAATTCACGTATTACTGAATAATAAAACTGATCCTCGCAGCTGGTTTGTAAGTAAATATATAGATATACAGATGGGGCATTTTAGACAAGATAGGGCACCAAACAAAATCACAGTCATCTAATAATTCACAAAACTTTCCCAAAATTACTTACTAAAGGCTAATTCTTATTTTAGAATTTTTATTTGGCTGTATATACCTCAGGATTTCCCAATCCCAACCTCATTCAACCTATGGAGACTTCTGACCTTTTAAGGACAGGCAGTGGGTGCCACAGCAAAATGGGCAGGACCAATCACAAAATGGGCAACTTGGAGGCTTAATCCAATCATAAAACTGTGGTAAATTCCAGATGTTAGGTGGTCTTAAAGCAATTGTGATGAATCAGAAGGCAGCTATTTCTGGATGGGTGATCCCAGAAGTAGAACTATAGTTTCCAGCAATTCCTAGAGCACCGTGATATCACTTGCAAATTTTCCACAGAAATGGCATAATGTTGCCATGCTAATGGCAATTTTTTATTTAATTTTTTCCCTGCCTGCTGTCCGAGCATCAGTAGGCAACAAGAGCTGTGGGAAACTGGCAAGCCTGGCATGGGGGCACCAGGAAGTACACTGACAGGTCACAATTCACTCATGCAAAATCTGCCCATGGTTCATCAAATGGCAAGTGTGTGTACACATACAGAGGCTTGGCATTCATTCTTCCTTTAATATCCTGTGGGAAGGACAAGGTCTTTACTGCTGTTGTTCCCAATAGGGGTCAGAACAACTTACATCTCACAGCTTTGCAGAAAATATGTAAATCCTCTTTTTTTCTAGAAGGCCCATCATTACTGACTAACCCTAACCCTATACCACAAATTCTGTTGTATACTTAAAATCTTTGCACCAGAACCCCAATAAAAAGAGTAATACAAAAAAAAATCAGTAATAGATGGTTACATTACTGATTTTGTTGTATTACTCTTTTTATTGGGGTTCTGGTGCAAAGGTTTGGAGTTTTTTAAATCCAACAAATGGATCCTGTATTTGATAACAATAAACCTCCAGTGACATGACCAATTTTATATCAGTCCGTTATTTGTTAAGGCCTTGAAGACTTCTGTCACCAAGTCACATTGGTGAAGACTGCAGAAAATCCTCTGTTTGAGATCTCCTGTTCCTTCATAAAGCTACGATTTTAGGAGTCCTTGAATAAAAGGAAGATGGAATAACTGAACTGCCAGTTATATATATATTCAGGTTGCAATGCAGCTGTAAACCAGTTTATTAGATAAATCAAAGAAGTCTATCCAATATCAATAAAATATCCAATGTAAAAAACCCACATATTTTATTCATTCTTCAAAGGCCCAACAACTTACTAACTGCCTATATACATCTGGCACTTAAAATGCAATGGCCAACAAAGTGGGCGCGCTCACACCAAACTCCTACCATAAACGGCTCACTGATCAAATAAATATTCTTCTTTCAGCCCTCCCAAGTGATAAAACACCAGTTCTTTTTTTTTTCCTTCCCCAAACCTATACTTATTCTAGCAAGGTTTCAACATTGGTGCTGCAATGCCCTGCCCTTGTACAAGACCACAAAAACAAAAGTTTCCTTGAGTTGCCAGTCATCTAACAGCAATGGAAAATGTGGGATATACATGTTTCAAGAATTAAATAGACCAGGAAGTGAGAGAGCTGAGTCATTACTCAAACAAGAAATGAATGGTCAGAGATGCTCAAAAAGGGCACAGACAGACCTCACATTTCCATCAGTCTGTAAGCGATAAAACTGTATACATGATCAGCCATTACTCAAAATCAGGGCCACAAAAGGAGGAGGAAGAGAAGAGCTGGTTTTTATAGCCTGCTTTTTTCCACCCTAAAGAGTCTCAAAGAGGTTTACAACTGCCTTACCTTTGTCAGGATTCAGGGCCGGCTCGCCCACTAAGCAAAATAGGCATTTGCCTAGGGCGCCAGGAGAGGGCTCCCCCTCTGGTGCCCAAGACAAATGCCTAATTTTCTTTCCCCCCCACCACTGCTGCCAACACCACCCACCCTCTCCCTTCCCCAGGGCAGCACCGTGCTCCGCCGCCCCGCCCCTAGCTCGCTCAGAGGAGCACCACTAGGATCAGCCCTACCCACTTCGATGGGGCCTGGGCATCTGAGCGTTCTCTTAAGAGAGCTCTGGAGGTAGGGTGGCCAGACCGTCCCGGGAGCCCGGGAATGTCCCGGTTCTGGCCCCCTATTCCCGCCTCCCGGGCTGGCAATACCGGGACCATTTAGAGGTCCCGGTTTAGCCAGCCCCGGAGGCGGTGGGCCGCGGGCGCGGGCGGGGAAGGCGGCGAGGGAGGGAGGGAGCGTCCCTGCGCACGCGCAGGGACACTCCCTCCCTCCCTCGCCGCCTTCCCCGCCCGCGCGCGGGGCCGGCAGCGGTGGCGGAGGCCTCTCCGCGGCCTCCGCTGGTCCCTGGAGGCCCTCCAGAGTCTCTGGAGGGCCTCCAGGGACCAGCGGAGGCCGCGGAGAGGCCTCCGCCACCGCTGTCGGCGCTGGTCCCGGAAGGCCTTCCAGAGGCTCTGGAAGGCCTTCCGGGACCACCGCCGACCAGCGAAGGCCTCTCCGCGGCCTCCGCTGGTCCCTGGAGGCCCTCCAGAGTCTCTGGAGGGCCTCCAGGGACCAGCGGAGGCCGCGGAGAGGCCGCGGAGCAGCCGGCGCTGGTCCCGGAAGGCCTTCCAGAGGCTCTGGAAGGCCTTCCGGGACCACCGCCGACCAGCGAAGGCCTCTCCGCGGCCTCCGCTGGTCCCTGGAGGCCCTCCAGAGACTCTGGAGGGCCTCCAGCGACCAGCGGAGGCCGCGGAGAGGCCGCGGAGCAGCCGGCGCTGGTCCCGGAAGGCCTTCCAGAGGCTCTGGAAGGCCTTCCGGGACCACCGCCGACCAGCGAAGGCCTCTCCGCGGCCTCCGCTGGTCCCTGGAGGCCCTCCAGAGACTCTGGAGGGCCTCCAGGGACCAGCGGAGGCCGCGGAGAGGCCGCGGAGCAGCCGGCGCTGGTCCCGGAAGGCCTTCCAGAGCCTCTGGAAGGCCTTCCGGGACCACCGCCGACCAGCGAAGGCCTCTCCGCGGCCTCCGCTGTTCCCTGGGGGCCCTCCAGAGACTCTGGAGGGCCTCCAGGGACCAGCGGAGGCCGCGGAGAGGCCGCGGAGCAGCCGGCGCTGGTCCCGGAAGGCCTTCCAGAGCCTCTGGAAGGCCTTCCGGGACCACCGCCGACCAGCGAAGGCCTCTCCGCGGCCTCCGCTGGTCGCTGGGGGCCTTCCAGAGTCTCTGGAGGGCCCCAGCGACCAGCGGAGGCCGGCGCTGGTCCCTGGAGGCCTCCAGAGGCCAGCGCCGGTAGCGAGAGGCCCGGCGCTGGTCCCTGGAGGCCTCCAGAGGCCAGCGCCGGCAGCTCCCTCCCTCCCTCGCCGCGAGGCCGCCGCCGCAGGACTCGCCGCCGCCGCCGCTGGACTCTCCGCCACCCTGGAAGCAGGTAAGGGGTCCGAAAGCGGGGGGGGCGGGGGGCGGCCTTCCTTTCTTCCCTCCCTCCTCCCTTCCTTCCTTCCTTCCCTCACTCCCTTTCCTTCCTTCCCTCCCTCCTCCCTTCCTTCCCTCACTCCCTTCCCTTCCTTCCCTCCCTCCTCCCTTACTTCCTTTCTTTCTTCCTTCCTTCCCTCCCTCCCCCCTTCCTTCCCTCCCTCCCTCCCCCCTTCCTTCCCTCCCTCCCTCCTTCCTTCCTTCCTTCCTCCCTTCCCTTCCCTTCCCTCCTTATGTTCTTATGTGACACAGAGTGTTGGACTGGAGGGGCCACTGGCCTGATCCAACAGGGCTTCTCTTATGTTCTTATGTGACACAGAGTGTTGGACTGGAGGGGCCACTGGCCTGATCTAACAGGGCTTCTCTTATGTTCTTATGTGACCAGAGTGGTGGACTGGATGAGCCATTGGTCTGATGCAACAGGGCTTCTCTTATGTTCTTATGTGACCAGAGTGGTGGGCTGGATGAGCCATTGGTCTGATGCAACAGGGCTTCTCTTATATTTTTATGTGGCACAGAGTGTTGGACTGGAGGGGCCATTGGTCTGATGCAACAGGGCTTCTCTTATATTTTTATGTGGCACAGAGTGTTGGACTGGAGGGGCCACTGGCCTGATGCAACAGGGCTTCTCTTATATTCTTATGTTACACAGAGTGTTGGACTGGAGGGGCCACTGGCCTGATGCAACAGGGCTTCTCTTATATTCTTATGTTACACAGAGTGTTGGACTGGAGGGGCCACTGGCCTGATGCAACAGGGCTTCTCTTATGTTCTTATGTGACGCAGAGTGTTGGACTGGATGGGCCACTGGCCTGATCCAACAGGGCTTCTCTTATGTTCTTATGTGACAATACTGACTTTGGTGGACCCAAGCACTGATTCAGTGTAAGGGAGCTTTGTGTTTGTGTCTTCTGGTGCAATTTTGTTCTCAGATCCTGTATTTACTTCATCAGTATATGGGATAAGGCACTTTCTCAACTGTGCTGCATAATGCAGCCTATTTATTTTGTCCTGTTGGCTCTGTCTGCGCCACCTTCATCACTTTCGGGGTGTGGATCCCCCAGTGGGGTGGTCTCGTGACTCCCTCCGCCGGCTGTTTCTGATAGCCCTGCGCCCCCTCTTTCATTTGATATGTGTCCCGTGCGGGTGCCACCCTCCCGCCGGGAGATGCCGCAAAATGAGCCCCCTTGAGGCTTATGGCGGCAGGGCTCGGGGGAAGCGAGCTAGACTGCTGTTCTTTTGAGGGGTTATAGAGTGTTTCGAGCCCGTCCCTGTGGCATCGGTCCCATCGTTGTGGGGCCCAGGGGGCCGGCGCAGCGGCACGCTGAAGCAGCCTGTCGGTCACTTCCGGGTTCCTGTCCTGCATCTCGACCTGTGTTATTGGTGACAGGCTGCTTCGGCAAAATAAACAGGACAAAATAAATAGGCTGCATTATGCAGCACAGTTGAGAAAGTGCCTTATCCCATATACTGATGAAGTATATACAGGATTTCAGAACAAAATTGTTTCCGGCGGTGATATTTGGGGGATTTTTGGGGATGTCACAGGAAGTGCTGTGAAGTCACTTCCTGTTTCCGGCAGTGGCATTTGGGGGAAATGATGTCATTTGGGGGAAATGATGTCACAGGAAGTGATGTCACTTCCCATTTCCGGCAGGTGACGCAGGGAAATGATGTCACCGGAAGTGATGTCACTTCCTGTTTCCTGTGGTGGCATGCCGTCACCGGAAGTGCCGTCACCGGAAGTGACGTCACTTCCTGTTTCCGGCACCCCTACTTCCCCCCCCCCCCCAACGTGTCCCTGGCTGGCCTTCAGACATTATGGTCACCCTAGCTGGAGGAGACTTCGCTCCCTCTCCCTTCTGGTTCCAGAAAGGAAGTGGAGAAGCCTCCTCCAGCGCTCTCTTAAAAGAATGGTCAGATGCCTGGGCCCTGTCAAAGAAGGTAGGGCCAAGCCTAGTCATGGCACAACTCTGACTGCGCAGGGCAGGGGGGAGGGTGGTGGAGCATGGCACTGCGGAGGGAGGGCAGTCGTGGGGGGTGGGGCATGAGGCCGCAGGCAAGGAGTCTGCCTGGGGTGCCACGCACCCTAGGGCTGGTACTAGCTTGCCAAGTCCAATTCAAGAAATGTCTGGGGACTTTGGGAGTGGAGCCAGGAGACTTTGGGGGTGGAGCCAGGAGCAAGGATGTGACAAGCATAATTGAACTCCAAGGGAGTTCTGGCCATCACATTTAAAGGGACAGCACACCTTTTTAAATGTCTTCCTTCCATAGGAAATAATGAAGGATAGGGGCACCTTCTTTTGGGGCTCATAGAATTGGACCCCCTGGTCCAATCGTTTTGAAACTTGAGGGGCACTTTGGGGAGAGGCACTAGATACTATACTGAAAATTTGGTGCCTCTAACTCAAAAAACAGCTCCCACAGAGCCCCCGAAACCTCCAGATCAATTCCCCACTATACCCTATGAGAATCGATCTCCACATAGGGAATAATGAAGTGCTCAGCAGACGTTCCTCCCCTCTCTCCCCCCGCCTTTTCTGGTGACTCTGAAGTGAGGGATTGGCCTCTCTACTCACGAGTTGCAGCCAACTTCTTCCAAGTAACACAGACACCCCATCCCAAGTGGAAGCCTTTCCAATCAGAGACTGGAGCCTCCGGAGCGGAAAAAATCACATGGTAGCTTTGGGGGGCGGGACTTCCCCCCACCGGCCAGCTGACTGGGGGCAGGAAGGAGACTGGGAAAGCGGAAGAACCCCCGCTGGGACCTGGGGATTGGCAAGCCTAGCTGGTACTGCATACAATTCCTGTCATGCCTTCCTTCCTAAGTGGTTTTACATGTAACTGTCACCAAGGCCAGTATGTAGCAGTAGGCCAGGTTGGCAGCCACCTGGGGCACCACCTGGTCTACAGAGGTGTTGCTGGGTGCCCCCCTCTCCACTACTCTCGCTTTCCCAGTTTTGCATAGAACCAGAAAGGCGAGAGCAACGGGCGGTGCATCAGTGTGTGTTCTCCTCGGAGCCCATCTTCCCTTGCAAGAAAACACAAGCACTGCCCTGCTGGTCTCGCCTTCCTGGGTGAGAGCGGTGGGGCAGCACATTGGCATGTGCTCTCCTTGGACCCAGGAAGGCGAGACCAGCAAGGCACAGCTGTGGTGTGTGTGCTCCTCGGAGTCCGCCTTTGGCCAGAATTCCTGGCGGGACCTAGGGCACCAGAAATTCTGGCTGCAGCCCTGTCACCATCTTCCTATGAAGTATGTTGTGGGGTTGTGGTGAATAAGTAATGTTCTTGGGATAGTCTGTGAAAGGTTATGTTGTTTCTCACAGAGGAAATGTTGGTGGCTGCATGGGAATGCAGGGGCTCTCCCCCTCTTTCCTCTTCACCTTCTTGAGACGGAGGCTGGGAGTAGCCTTTACTTCTCAGAAGATAAGGAGATCAGTTCCCTCTGAACTGTTTCATGAAGAGTTATGTATCAGAGGCGGGGTGGGGGGGACCACACTTTCCTGAATTACTTAATGCTGTCTGTAGTTCTTACTTTCACATCTGGCAAGGCCTTCATAAGGGAAAGGTCTGCACTTGTAATATATCAATAAAGCTTCACCTATGTAATCATAGCAGAAGTCTATCTGAGTGTTACTTGGCAAAACCTCACAGCCTTTACTCTCCTCACAACAGTCACCTTTGTTAGGTAGCTGGGGCTGAGAGAGTTCTGAGAGAACTGTGACTCCCCAAGGTCACCCAGCTGGATTCATGTGAAGGAGGAGTGGGGAATCAAACCCAGTCCCCCAGATTAGAGTCTGCTACTCTTCACCACACCACACTGGCTCATGCTGGATTCTACTCCACTTTATTTCAGTAATTTAAACTGGGTTCCTCCCAGCATTACTAACATTTTAAACAAAAGACATCAAGTCCTCCTTAAAATGTTAATAACAGAACAGGGGGCAGCTCACCATTACTTAATCGAGTTCATTGGCTTAAAAGGGAAAGGGTGAGATGCCCCAGCTTCTAGCATTGATGTGAAAATGTCTAGTTAGGATATGGAAAGCTTAATTGCATTTTTTTAATTTCCCAAAATTAATAAGATTTCTGGTTTATTACTCATATTTACATTTGCTCATTTAATACACATTTTCCAGCTCATATATGCCTTGCGGAAGCCCCAGCACTAGCAATGGAGAAACCATACAAGCCTGACCCCATAGGGAAACAACTGGAGTGCCTTTACTGAAGTTTCCTCTGTTTGTTCCTTTCCCTCCACCAGAGGACTTTTTTAACATGGGAATTTCTAGCTTACTACTGCATTTTTAATGCAACAATGAACTGTTTCCCAATTTCCTTTTTTAATAGTAGTGTTCCCAGCCTCCTGCTGGGGGCGGGAGTTCCCCAGTTCGGGACCTCCAACCTGCTGGCACAGAACTGGCTGGGGAGCCCCGCCCTGCAGAGATCCATCAGCACCTGACATGCCTGGCATGATGATGTCACCCGGAAGTGATGACATTGTGCCGGGCACACCGTGTGGGGATGCTCTAGCACCATAGAATTTTTTACCCAAATCAATTTTTTACCCAAATGAAAGAAATCCCCCTGCTAGCAGCCAGGTAAGACCTAGCAACCCTACTTAAAATTAAGTCCCTAGCCCTTGCTGCTGCAGAGTTGCTGCTGCATATCACACCTAATCCAATCAAGCCTATTACCATTCAGCATCTAAAATCACCTTTATAAAGCTTATATCTCTGGTACCTCAAGTTACATTTTATGGCACACAGGTCTGGCCCAACAAAGTGACGCGTGTCAGCTCTGGCCCTCGAAACAAATGAGCTTGACACCTCTGGGCTAGAGACTTAATTTTTTTAAAATAAAGTCTGGGAATCATTACATTAATGAAATAGATCACTAGAATGCTATATCAACTCCTAATGTTTTTAAACCTGGAAAAAAACCCAGGTGTTTAAGTGTGGCAGGAATGACTGCCATGGAAACAGTGAACACGCGATCCATACGGAAAGGGCAAACATACAATCGAGAAAGGGAGCTTTTTAAAAAATAGGGCAAACTTTCTGGATGTTTCTCCCATGCCAGCAGTTCCTTGCATGAAAGCCTTTTTTCATGCTGCAGTCACAGATATTTCCTTGTTCTTTTCAATCTGGAGGCAGGCCAGGTTCTAGCGGCGAAGTTGTAAATGCCGCCTCCGCCCCCCCACGGCTAACTCCGGCAGCGTTCTGACCTCCCTGCAGAATCCCAGCAGTGGCTACATCTCCCTCAGACTGTCCATTCAAGTCTCTCTTTCCTCCCCCCTCTCATTCTGTGTCGCGTTATTCTGTAAAGCAATCATCTAAAAATAGACAAGGCAAAAATAAAACCACACATTTTCCAAGTCTGCGTTGTAGACTCTCTGACAGTAATACCATCAAATTGAAAACCTTAGCAGCATGGAAGCACATTCTTAGAACTCAAGGCCAAATAGCACGTTACCGTCTAACACATTTAACAGTGCTGTAAGCTCTCCCCCCACCCATTAAAAACACAGTTTAATAAAAGAGGGAATTTAAGGTCAAATGAGAGCAACAGGAGGATACGCGTCTATACATACATTGCCCTGTTCATGTGTAAATCAAGGTGCTCCATTTTCAACCCAAAACTAAATATGATGGAGAGATGGGCACAAAAATTCTCCTTCTCTTCTCCATCATACCTTGCTGGGTTGCATTCCAATGTAACAAATCTTTATCAATTGTTATGGAAAGGAGACTTGGAAATCCACCAGCTCATTGTGTGGGAATCAACACAGGAAAGGAAGAGTTCTGCATTTCCAACAAACCAGTGTTTGCTTTTTCAGCCACTGGCCAAAGAAACAAGCAAGTGTAGTTGGCTGTAAAATTCTGAACAAGAGAAAGAGGGTGGGGGAGCTCAGAAGCTCCCAAAGCTTTGGTCCAGCAACAGTAAACTATACCATATTACTACCGTATGTTAAAACAAGTTGGAGGGGGTTATGGGAAGGTAATAGCCATTTGGAAATCTATGCACAGCAAACCTTCCCTTCCAGTACCCTGCAAAGGTTTTGAGCAAGTTTCTGACATGACTCTGTTGTGTGCTCGTTCCACTAAATGTTTTGCTAAGCTGTTTTGGTAGAGGTCTAGGGAAAGAGAGTGAGCAGATTTTTGCACCTTCCTGCCCACATCCAGCACCATTATACCATCCCATATGTGCACACTACTGGGGGGCTTTTTGTTGGCTATTTCTTGATTGTAGACAGATCACTATAGCATCATTACCACACATTTTCCAAGTATGCATTGAGAACTCTCTGACATCAAACTGAAATCCATCAAACTGAAATCAAGGTGCTAGATGGCCAATTGTAAGCTCCAGGAGGATTGGCTACATCAGGAAGGTGTGGCCTAATATGCAAAGGAGTTCCTGCTACAAAAAAGCCCTGGGGATACCACAGGAAATACCTCCATGTGGAATCTCTGCCACCACCCACGGGAGCAGAATGGCCACTCATCTCCATGTGGAAGTGGCCATAGACTCATCCCATTGCCCCTTCATAAGCAAAAAAGAATCCAGCACCTACTCACCCCCTTGGAACAACTTTTTCAAATGCAGAATCTTCCCCTTCCTAAAATTAAATAGCAAACAACTGGAAATTCCCTCCAAAGTGGCATTTGCAGGCAGTTACCTGCAGTAAAGCTTTGCACACATGTCCTTCCCATCGCTGCCACCATATGATGATTGCCCAGGGTCCCTCACTCTTTCTCTCCTCACCCCCTTCAGAGAGTAGAGCTGCCTGGGTGAGGGTGCTCCCCAAAAATTCCCACCCACCCCTTGTGGGATTCTCCTTGTTTCCCCCCCAAAAAACCTATAGGACAGAGATGCACAAATTTTACAAACATTTGTATCAGACAGTCCAAAATACTGGGCACAGACACTATTACTGGCAATGAAAGCAGAGCTGAAAAGAAGCAGCAAGAAAGAGATGAGTCATAATGAGGTATCTTGTGGGGGAACCGCAGAGATCAGGGCTTAGATGCCCCAAACCCCAAGCTCTGCACAGGTGCCAACTTCCAGTTTTAACAACAGAAAGCTACTTGTCAGACCAAAGACAAACCAAAGACTCCATCTTGAAAGAAAACCAGGGATATCTGGAGCCTTACCTCTGTCCATTTCCCATTTACTTCCATAAATAAGACACAGAAGGGGTCAGATTTAGAAGTGACATCTCTGTCCAGAAGATTTTGACCACACACAGACAATTCCACTTTGCAGACGCAGTACTGGGGCCCCACGGGCACAGAAGGAGCTGGGCTTACGGTGTACGCCATCGACTCAGGCAGCAGCAGCTCCCGACAATCTGCAAGAGACAAAAAGGAGAAGGCATCAAATAAGGAAAGAATCTAAGAGATGCCTTCTTCTCAAGAGATGGCATAGCACTTGCCACAGGAGATGGTATAATGGCCAAAAGCATGAGCAGAGAAGTCCCTAGTTCAACTCTCCAGGGCTTTTTTTTTTGTAGAAAAAGCCCAGCAGGAATTCATTTGCATATTAGGCCCTGGGATCACCATTGTTTCACACAGGGCTTTTGTTGCAGAAAAAGCATAGCAGGAACTCATTTGCATATTAGGCCACACCCTCTGATGCCAAGCCAGCTGGAACTATGTTCCTGTGCATTCACGCTCAAAGAAAGCCCTGCAACTCTCCATGCCTTTACAAGCTCATTAGGTGGCTTCTGACAAGCCGCTATCTTCAGCCTCTGCTATGTAATACGGTGATCACAATATGGGCCTGTCTTACAGGGCTATTGTAGAGAGTACTGAAATAATGGTTTGTGGTAGGATTTAGTGCCACAAGAACAAGCATGTGAAGCTTAGTGCTAGTATACTCACTCTTCCCTGAGACACCAGATAGTTATTTTCTGGGTTCTGATAGGGCCCCCAACCTTGTTTAACCTGTAGGCACTCCTGGAATTTTAAGAACAGATAGTGGGCATGGCACCAAAATAGCTGCCATGGAGGCTAAATCCACTGACAAAATTTTGGGAAGTTCCAAGCCAACTATCCTGTGATGAAGGCAGCCAAATGATTGCTCCATGCCTCTTGGGCTCTTCTGAAGCACTTTCTGTAGAAAATTGACTGGAGGTTTGTTTTGTAAAAACTGCAATGAAGGGAACATAACTGGTTGGTGCCAGGGTGCACATGGGTACCATACTTGGGAAGGGGGGATAGCATGATAAACTGCAGCCCCTCTGCTCTCATTCTCAAAATGAAATAATCTTTACATTGGACCTGGCCAGTACAAAGGATGCATTTTTCAACACATTAAGCACAACTGCTAAGCAAGTTTTCACACATCACACCGTATCAAAGAGTTTCGCCACTAAATCTGCATTCAATAGGTGAGGCAACCAGTCTTGACTTTGCACGATATGCCTGTTTGCAAGTATGTGAGTAGAAAGCACAAGTTTGGTTTATTATTTTTTTTTAAATCCACACATCTGAGAATGAACTACACAAAGAAGTCCTAAGTATTCTCATTGCTCCTTCAAGGAATGGCTTTCCACCTGCTTATTTTGAAGAAGGAAAAGAGAAGAGATTGGAGTTATACCCAGAGTTAAAAAACAAAACAAAAACCAGAAATGCAAAAGAATGCTGTTTCGGCTGGCTTGGCATCAGGGGGTGTGGTCTAATATGCAAATAAGTTCCTGCTGGGCTTTTTCTGCAAAAAAAAGGCCCTGATTATACCCCACCCATCATTCAGAATCTCAGAGCAGTTTACAATCTCCTTCCTTTCCTCTCCCCACAACAGACTCCTTGTGAGGTAGGTAAGGCTGAAACAGCTCTTTCAAGAACTGCTCTTGAGAAAACAGCTCAGAGAGAACTGTCACTGACCCAAGGTCACCCAGCTGACTGCATATGGAAAAGATTGGGAAATCAAAACCAGTTCTCCCAGATTAGAGTCTGTGCTCTTAACCACTACATCAAACTGCCTCTGTAATCACAAACTGAGACTATAATCACAACCAGAAGCAATGTAAGGCTGGGGGGAAAACAAGGTGCCTTTCCCCACCATAGCCAAGTGGGCTATGTTGATCGTTCAGCCATCTGAACTGGCAGAAGAGACCAGAGGCAGTAGCCACCCACCCTCACAGACCATCCAAGATCTGTTTTATATCTTCATCTCTGCAACAGAGGGACAGCTGGAAGAACCCTTACACTATAATTCACAGGGCTGCCACTGCCTCCAGCTTAAAACTTTAAGCATCACCCTTCCCCAGTGCAGTGAACCATGTGTCCTTCCATATGGCCGAGCATTAAATCTGATTTACAGATTCTTTCTATTTGCAAAAGGCATGAATGGCCAAGAGCACACATACTCTCTGACTCTCTCTCTCTCTATCTCACACACTCACAGCTGTTGGCAGCTGTGGTCTTCATCCACTTAAGGGTCAGTGATTTATTCCAGCTTGCCTCCAACCATTCATCCACCCAGGCCTTCCCAGTTATAATTTAAATCTTTTTGCCAACTGAGAGTTGGCATTCCCATGGTTCATCTGGGAGATAAGGTCTGAAATACAGAACAACAGAATTAGCAGAATTTTGTTCAAGAGGAAAATGGCTTGCCTAAAAGACACAACCCAGAAATATACAAATAAGGCAGCTGGCCAAGATGAATCTCTGCTGAGTTGTGTGCAGTCTGTACATGTATAAATAAAGCTTTATTTTGTTTTATATTAACCTGGAGTCCTGTGATATTAAATTATGAGAGTCTCATCCTCAGGGCCACATAGTTCAATGAAGAAGGGAATGAGCCAGAATGAGCAAAACCAATTACATAGAGAAAGATGACACAAGAGGAAAAAATGATTATGTCATTCACCACAGGATTAGCTATCAGACCTCCAATTTAGGAGAAACCTTCAAGGCTGTGTTTCTACAGGCCCACTAAAGTCTCAATATATTCCAGAGTGGTATGACATGTTTCCAGCATTCTTTTAAAAAAAACAAAACCTTAAAATAGGTAGGTCCAGTCTATTTATATATCACATACTCTCTTTTTCCACTTTTGTGTAGTAGTTAAGAGCAGCAGACTCTAATCTGGAGAATCAGGTCTGATTCCCCGTTCCTCCACATGCAGCCAGCTGAGTGACTTTGGGTCAGTCACAGTTCTCTCAGAGCTCTCTCAGCCCCACCTACCTCACAGGGTGTGGAGAGAGAGAAGGGGAAGGAGACTGTAAGCCACTCTGAGACTCCAAGTGAAGGGTAGGGTATAAATCCAACCTTCTTCTGTAACAAAACCAAATTCATATCAGCCATATGAGCACAAACCTTGACTCTGAGAGAGAGGGACTGAAAGGATGGGGTTAAGAGTTGCCAAACTCCGGCTTGGGAAATTCCTGGAGACTTGGGGGTAGTGACTGAGGAGGGTGGAGTCTGGAAAGAGGAGGGAGCTCAGAGGGGAAATGGAGCTTTGCAGAGTCTGTCCTCCAAAACTGCCATTTCCTTCATGGGAACTGAACTACGTAATTCTGGGACAATTCTAGGCCTTGAGGTTGGTAACTATCCAAGAGGAAAAGGATTATCCACACAAAAATGAGCCTGCCAGGGGAGAGCAGGATATAAATATAATAAAATAAATAAAATAATAAACTGGCAAGGCTGGTGCGTGGGCGTAGGCAAAGTAGGCAGTTGCCTAGGGAGCCACCTGGCCTAGGGGGCACCACTGGGTGCCCCCTCCCAGACACATTACTTTGGTTCCTGACCACTGTCATCTTGTCTTCTCCCATCACCAAGCTGCCTTCAACAAAGCCAAGCCCCCCCCCCTCTCCCCGATGCGCAACTTGGTCTCCCACCTCATCTTATCCCGCCACCCTCCTTCCTGGCTTGGTCAGCAAGCACTTATTCTCACAATTTTTTAACAACGTATCACATTTTTTAAAAAATTAAAATTAAAAATCAGTAAACTAAAAATGTAGTTTCAAGTTTTGTGCTCTTCATTTTCCCTATATTTTTTAATAATGGGGGGAGGGGCACTAGTGGGTGATTTGCCTGGGGCGCCAGAAGCCTAGCACCGACCCTATTAAAGCTGGAAGGAAACCTGATTACATGTTGTCCATCCACCAGTCCTTCCACACATCCAGCCACTGAGTATCTGCAACTTGCAGGTAAATGATGGTGGAAAGGGTGACTTAGGGTGACTTCCCCCACCCCCAATAGGGTTTTCAAAGCTAGAGACAAACAGAGATGGTTCGTCAATGCCTGCTTCTGTGCAGCTACCTTACTATTTCTTGGTGGTCTTCCATCCAAGTACCAAGTAGGGCCAACCTTGCTTAACTTCCAAGATCTGACAAAATTGGGCTAGCCTGGGTCAGCCAGGGCAGGGTTAATAGCAACACACAGCTGGAGCAAGAGAGGCAAGGGAACACTGGACAAGGCAGGGAGGAAACTGACCCAATAGAAGAACCTGATGGGGAGTGGCAGCAGCAAGAAGGTCTTCCCGATTCCTAGATCAGCCTTGCAAATATAGAAAAACTGATCCACCCACTTGTATTTAAACAAGCCTGTTTAACTACATCAGACATTTTATGGCTCTTTGACAGCCTACAATAACCAGTTTTGACTGATAGCCTAATATGATTTTTGTACACAATAAGTGAGTAAGCAAAAAGTCTCTCCATTTATTGCCCATGGATTTCATTGGACTTTAACTACAAAGGCATTGTTTGCGATCTACAACATAGTGGATTGAATCCCATGGATTTGTTCCACTAATGGTGGTGCTTTGCCCTAACACAATAGCCCCTTGCATTGGGGAAGCCCCACCATTAGTAAAATGGATGTGCAGAAATCAATCTACAGTGCCCCATGGTGCAGAGTGGTAAAGCTGCAGTACTGCAGTTTAAACTCTGCTCATGACCTGATTTCGATCCCAGTGGAAGCTGGGTTCAGGTAACAGGCTCAAGGCTGACTCAGCCTTCCATCCTTCCGAGGTCGGTAAAATGAGTACTCAGCTTGCTGGGGGGAAAAGTGTAGATGACTGGAGAAGGCAATGGCAAACCACTCCATAAAAAGTCTGCTGTGAAAACGTTGTGAAAGCAACGTCACTCCAGAGACGGAAACGACTGGTGCTTGCACAGGGGAATACCGTTACTTTTACTTAGTCAAACCCCGAACATCTCTACATTGCATTCATTTAACTCTTAAGAGGCAATAGGGGACACATCAACACTACATTATCCCATGCTCTGCTTCCAGTGTTATTAGCTCATACACAAATTACACATTTAATATTCCTACATCCCCAGCATTAGAGCTTCCACAAGGTTAGAGATCTGAAATGCTTGGGGGGAATGAGGGGTGTGTGTGTTTTTCTCCATTCCTCCCCTCCAGGAAAAAAATATTTCCATTGAGAAATTTGGGGGAGCACTGGAAAAAACTCTTATGAATTTCTGTTTTCTTTGGAATTACAGAAATGCTTTTTCAGAGTTTTTCCTTCTCAAACCTTAAAATTGAATTGTTTTGGGGAACTAGGAAATTTTGAGGAGCATGAAAATGCCTCAAAAAAAAAACACACCTGAAATGAGTGAAATGCTTTTCAAGATAATTTTTGAAAAAGTATGGAATAGAAAATCTGAAGAATTCCAGGGAGTTCTAAAAAATTCTTATGAAATATTTTTTTCCCTTTTGGAATGGACAAAATGTACTAAGACAGCACAAGTGAAGCAGCTTGCAGCCCTCTCATTTTGATACTGGGTATATTTGCGATTTCGCTTGTAGAACACCAAGAACATACTTTTAAATTTCATAAGTGTCAATTAATAAAATTTTATATGGTTCAAAGTTATAATTTTATGTTGTTAAAGCAGCAACATAAGGTTGACATGAAAGTTAGGAATGTGTATATTTCAATTCCCCCTCCACCCAAAATCTGTTTTTTTAATTAGTTCCCCACCCCCCCAATGGCTTCAGAATTTCAGGAAATTTTACATCTCTGTATGAGGTACCACAAATCTTTGACAGACAGAAATAGAGGCTCCATTTCTGCTTTGCCTTCCCTCTGTCTTGCTATATCATTCTTTGCCAGCTCTGAAATACTGAAGAATCTTGAGCAAAACCCAAGTGATGGTACAAACCTTCAGCATGGCATACTTGACCTGTGCTCTAATGCCCATCAGGCCTGCACAAGATCTTTGCCTGCAATGTAAAGAGGACCAAATACATATCTTGGATGCGGGGCCAGCTGCTGGGGCCCAAGAGTTTTGGCAGGCCCCAGTACCACTGCCCTCTCCCACCTATATTTCTCCCCCACCACAAACCCTTCCCACCACCACCCGGCTCACAAATACTCTGCCAGTGACACCTGTAGTCCTGGCTGAACATGCTGTCCAGCACTACCAGAAAATGGTATGCAGGTGGTGCCCACTGGCAGCAGCACTTCTGGCAGCTGTGGAGGCAGCACTCCCACCATACTGCCAGGGAAAATGCTGTGGTTGCTGCAGGTGACTGTGAGCAAGAGGGGTGGGGTGGGAGGGCTTGCAAGCAGGTGGAGGGCCACAGATCAGGAGAGCAGGTCTTGAAACCTTAGGCCTTTCAGGTTCGGCCAACTCTGTACTGCCAGTCTTTGGGTCCCCTGCTTTCCAATGCACTTCAGAAACTGTGGAATATGCACTCTAGCCTGCATCCAGCGACAATGCAAATAGGTTCAGAGATAAGAGTCATCATGGTGCAGCAGCACTGAAGTAGTGTCTGCATAGGATTGCCCCAGAGCACTGTTTCTCCTCTCCCAGGACACTTCACTGTGCTGCAGCTCAGCACACTGCCAGAGACTAGTAACAGCATTAGGGCACATCTAGTGCACATTCTGAAGAATGAGCAGGTATGCAGCATGTACAATTCCTCCCCCTTTCCACCAGTCACTAGGCTCAAGTGTTAGGACCTCAAGGCCATTCTCCTTTACAAACACACCCCATCAGTTTTAAGGTGCCTGCAGAACCACCCAGGCTATGTATGTCATCTCCCCAGTTAAATTCCTTTTCAAGGACACTGTGCTTAAGGAAAGGAAGAAATAAAGCTACAAGTCACTGCCATGGAGGATACAGGCACCCTTCTTTTGTAAAATCAGGGGTGGCCAAACTGTGGCTCTTTCACACATATTGTGCAGCTCTTGAAGCTCCCACTGCCCCGTCGGCCAGCTTAGAGAAGGCATTTCTCTCTTTAGATCACTTCAGCCAGTTATCTAATCCCACTGCCCATGACGGCAGCTTGGAGAATGCATTTAAAGTTGATTTCTTTTCACTTCTCCTTCCCTCCTCCCTCCCCCATCTATTTGCCTGCCTGCCTGCCTGACCTCCTTCCTCCCTTCTTTGCAGTTCTCAAACATCAGACATTTATTCTATGTGGCTCTTATGTTAAGCAAGCTTGGCCTCCCCTGCATAAGACTATGTTTTTTCACTCGCAGCATGGCAGATTTGCCAGGCTGCACCTGGCTTTAATAACAGACTTCCAGCTGGCCAGCTCTCCTCTTTCTTAGTCACGCCCGTGGCACCATTCACCAAGCAGCCACCCCTCACCCCCACCCACATTCTGATAGAACTATCAGCTTTTGTGCTGCATTTTCTTTGTGGCACAGAAACCAATGCCACCCGAACCACGTGCCTAGCAGGGCTTCAAGAAATGGTTCGTCTCCCTCACCACATGGGGAAACTGAGGTTTCCAGAAAGCAACATGTTGTGCTAAAAGAACACACGTACACACCCCCGGCTGGGTTTAGACAATTTTGCATATGAAGAAAAAAGTAAAAACCACACATACAATAAAGTAACAACAAACCAGGATTGGGAAAGATCACAGGAAAGCAAGGGAAACACAGAAAGAAGATGAACGGAGGATAATATCAGGATTCTTCCAAAAACTTTGTGGCTGGAAGAAGGCCAAGGCAAAGAAGAAGAAGATGATATTGGATTTATATCCTGCCCTATACTCTGAATCTTAGAGTCTCAGAGCAGTCACAATTTCCTTTTACCTTCCCCTCACCCCACAACAGACACCCCGTGAGGTGGGTGAGGCTGAGAGAGCTCTTATGGCAGCTGCCCTTTCAAGGACAACTCCTACAAGAGCTATGGTTGACCCAAAGTCATTCCAGCAGCTGCAAGTGGAGAAGGGACTCAAACCCGTTTCTCTCAGATGAGTCTGGGTACTTAACCACTACAACAAACTGGCTCTCCGGAGCAAGACAGCTGTGTGAAAACTTTACACACTCAGTCCAACACTACTCTGGATTTCATTAAAGTATCTTTGAATCCCGACCAGGATGGCCTGGCTAGTCCAATCTTGTCAATCTTGGAAGCTAAACAGGGTTAACCCTGGTTAAAACTTGGATGGGAGACCAACAAGGAAATCCAGGGTTGCTACGCGGAGGCAGGCAATAGCAAAGCACCTCTCTTTTTCTCCTGTTTTGAAAACCCCATGGGCTCACCAAAGGTCAGCTGTGGAGGGATCTTTCAGTTTTGTGCCACCTCTAAACTCAGCCTCGTTGGTATTCAAAGATGGTGGTGGTGGTGGAAAGTGCCACCACTTTCCTTGAACATGAACAAGGCTGACTTCAGTGGTAACACAAGAGTCACAGGATACTTCCAAATTCACTCCCACTTGTAAAGTCAGGAAAATTATAATCTAAGGGTCCCAATTTAGCTTCTGTGGTAGGCAAGCAATACAGACATTGCCCAGTTTGACATTTGGTGCTTGCTACATTATCCCTTCTTCCTCTGCAAGTGAGACCCTGGACTGAATGGTGGCTTTACATAAACATTTAAGAATCGGCTACCTTTTGCACATACTGCTATAGAATGCTCACTGGAAGACTCATGTGAGAGAGCAATGCAAATGTGAATACAGAGTCTAAAAATCACAAGGAAGAGTACAGCTGTGAGGAGCCTGAGTTGTAAGCTTGCTCAAAACATTGGCTGGTATGACACCTGTACCACTCATGTATACAGTGCAGAAGTTAAGGTGACAGGCCTCAACTTACAACTCCCACACTGGTGCACAAGTGAATCCAGAAGTTTGATATGAAGATTTAGCCGTAATTTAGTGGAAACCAGGAAGCAAAAATGAACAGAATGCAAAGTTACTCTTTTGCTAATCTGAAAGCAAAACTATCAAGAACCAGCAAATTCAAGAACCAGCTTTGTACATTATTAGGTCCTAAACCCAATCCTATGCAATACCTGTTAAAGGATCCATGAAAGCAGGCCTCAGAAAAGACCCTGCCCAAGCCCCTTGGTAGCCACTGCCAGGCAGGAGTAGGGTTGCCAGGTCTGTGTTGGAAAATACCTGGAGACTTTGGGGGTGGATCCGGAAGAGGGTGGGGTTTGGGGAGGGGCCTCAGCATGGTACAATACCATAGAGTCCATCCTTCAAAGCAGCCATTTTCTCCAGGGGAGCTGATCTCTGCCATCTGGAGATCAGTTGCAAAAGCAGGAGATCTCCAGGCCCCACCTGGAGGCTGGCAACCCTAGGCAGGAGAAGGCCATCCTAGGTAAGATGTCTGGTGTAAAGAAGTTTAATTATGTTAGGAACTTAAATCAGACAATTCTTTAGTATCGTTCTCCCAAAATGCCATGAAAATTACCGGTGCTTGAACTATACTGTTCTGAGGCGCTGCCATTCAAATCTAAATCAGCACCTTGATTACAGTAGCAACCATTTAAAAAAAAAATCCACACATTAGCATGAGTAACAAAAAGCATCAATATGGTCTCCTTTGTGGAAGGAGACAACCTTGTAGACTTAACTAAGGGTTAGAAAGAAGCCCTCAAAGGCCGCTCCTGGATTGAAGATACAAAACAAGCGAGAAACAAAACAAGGAAGACGGAAGAACCGCCAAGATGCCAGAATCAAAACTCTCCTTGGCATTACAAGATTTTCACTGCAACACATTAACACAGCTGTTCCTCTGGAACCAAAGCTTCCTGGGACTCACCTTCAATCTTAATGGACTTTTGCAAGTTAAAGATGGAGCACATCCTGCCTCCTTGTGTGCCCGTGGAAGAGGCTTTGGACCAGTTCACAGCAAACGAGTTGGTAGGCAGGTTACACAGATCAGACCTGGCAAAGTGTGCCTTTGAAGAAAGAGCTTTGTACAAGTGAGGGAAGAAAGAGAGGTTGGAGGGGGGCAGGGAGAACGGGGCCCCAGGATGATTTTCAATATGTAATTAAGGAAAAGTAAACCTTGCTCAATGGAAACACTGAGTTACAGCATTCAAGTGGATAATCACCGTCTGTGGCCAGGCAACACAGAGTTTTTAACGGTACTAATAACACACCACATGCCTGAATGTGGATTTGGGCGTTGCTAAACGTCTAGGAGTCCTACGTTTGACTGGCTAGTGCAGCAATATTGAAAGCTATTCAGCTGTCTGCTCCTTACTACATGACTGAGGGCGAATTTACACAATCAGCCCAATCCAATGATATAACTCTTCTTGGACTGTCCAAGAAAGGAGGCTGAAGTGCCAAACAGCCATGGTGGGAGAAGGGAGGGTTGCCAAGTCCAATTCAAGAAATATCTGGGGACTTTGAGGGTGGAGCCAGGAGCAAGGGTGTGACAAGCAGAACTGAACTCCAAAGGGAGTTCTGGCCATCCCATTTAAAAGGACTGCACACCATTTAAATGCCTTCCCTCCACTGGAAATAATAAAGGATAGGGGCACCTTCTTTTGGGGCTCATAGAATTGGCCCCCCTGGTCCAATCTTCTTGAAACTTGGGAGTCTTTTCAGGAGAACCTTTGGATGCTATGTGGAAAATTTGGCACCTCTATCTCAAACCCCTACCCCCCCCCCAGAGCTCCAGATACCCACAGATCAATTCTCCATTATACCCTATGGGAATAAGTCTCCATAGGGAATAATGGAGTGCCCAGCAGACGCTTCCCTCCCCCCCCCCCCGCTTTCTGATGATCCTGAAGCAGGGGGAGGGCCTCCAAACCAGGGGATCCCCTGCCCCCACCTGGGGATTGGCAACCCTAATCTAGTCTGATGCCATATACTGTTGCCATAGGCTGATACAGGGGACAGTGTCTTCTCTTCCAACAATAATATGGATGGAATATTCTGACAGCCCCACAGAAAGAACCAGATCAGCAAAGTACATGATTTAAAAAAGAGAATAGGTTGTCTAGGCTATGAAAACACAAGGCCTTCAAAAGTCCCCCGGGCATACCATGGAAACGAGCACTGAAGATATTTCCGTAAATTCTCTCACTCATTCGAAATATCAGAATGGTACTTAGGCGGTCTCTATAGCAATAAGCTGCAGCAAGTAACAGCTTCTATGCATCTGACACTATCCAACCAAATCGGATCCCCTGCTGACAATGCCTAAGTCTACATTTTAAGGCTTCATTCACATAGGGATGGGTGGGAGTTGTTCATCAGGTAAAAGGAATGCCCAGATAGAGAGGGATACAGACACACACATTCCAGTGAAGTCACTGTTCTAAGAAGAGACAACTCACACTTTATGGCCAATGATTAAGAGAGCTCATGTGACTAATGCCTCAAAGCAGCCAACCTGCCTCTCTCCTCTGTAATGACCAATCAGTTTAAGCAAAAAAAAAAAAAAAATGAGACATCATCACCTTGCCTTAATCTCTGCCCCATAAAACAGAAGCCAAGTCCAGCAGGAAGACAATGCTCAGTGCAAGAACAGAACAGCACTCCTTTACAAGCCTTCTGTTTCTCAATACTAGACAGCTTAGATGCTTTTTCCTCCACCAGCACAATATTATTTTAACTTGCGGAAATATGACTATTTCCAAGGCACTAATTCCTTGTAAATTAAGTAACTCACAGATCTTGCCTGCCCTGGGAAGACACGATCTCCAGATCTGCAGGTTCCACTTTAGAGTTGCCAAGTTTGTGTTGGAAAATACATGGAGACTTTAGGTGGTGGATCTGGGAGAGTGGATAGTTGGAGGAGGGGAGGGGCCTCAGCATGGTCCAGTGCCCTAAAGTCCACCCTTCAAAGCAGCCATTTTCTCCAGGGGAACTGATCTTTGCCAGCTGGAGATCAGCTGTAAAAGCAGGAGATCTCCAGGCCCCACCTGGAGGTTGGCAACCCTTGAAGTTTACTTAAATTGTGCCAAACTGGGGCCAAATGTGACTGACTCAGCCATCACCTTGTGCCCCATTCAGTATAATGTATACTGAACAACGTGCAAGGTTATATATAAATGCAGATCTTACAGAAGAAATGATAATCAGCAAAGGTACAAGGCAAGGTTGTCCGCTTTCACCATTGTTGTTTATAATGACTCTTGAAACCTTATTGATGCAAATACAAGATGATGAAGAAATTGAAGGAACGAGAATTAAAGGATTTTCCTATAAATATAGAGCATTTGCAGATGATATAATGTTTATAAATGAAAATCCTATGCAAATAACACCTTTGTTGTTAGCCAAAATACAAGATTTTGGAGAATTGGTGGGACTTTATGTTAATAAAGAAAAGTCAAAAATTGTGTGTAAAAATATGCAACTAAGTAAACAAAGGGAATTGCAGAGATTAACGGGATGTGAAGTTACCCCTAAAGTAAAATATTTGGGCGTGGAAATAACAATGAAGAATATTGATTTGTTTAAAAACAATTATGAAAAGTTATGGCGTAAAATGGACGAAGATATGATAAAATGGAACAAACTTAATTTGTCACTGCTTGGTAGAATACCTGCAATTAAGATGAACATTTTGCCGAGAATAATGTATTTGTTTCAAACTATTCAGCTTGTGAAAGACAGTAAACAATTTAATAAATGGCAAAGAAAGATTTCAGAATTTGTATGGGCCGGGGAAAAAACGATTAAAATGAAAGTTTTAACAGATGCTAAAGAAAGAGGAGTATTTCAACTACCAGATTTAAGATTATATCATGAAGCAGTTTGTCTAGTGTGGATAAAAGATTGGGTGACGCTGTTGAATAAAAAACTTTTAACGTTGGAAGGTCATGGAAATAAATTCGGCTGGCACACTTATATTCAAGAGATTTCTAAGATCTTGGGATACGAATTTAACAAAGTTGCAGAGACTTTTCTGTTGGGATTACAAATGGAAACATTTCCAAAAGGAGATAGAACTTTAATTTGGTACTTGCTCTCAGCTGCTAGGACATTGCATGCGCAGTTGTGGAAGCAAGAAAAAATACCAGAAAAATGGGATTGGATTGTAAAAGTTATGACATGGAGTGAAATGGACAAGTTAACAAGGACCTTAAGAGACTATGATTTAGAAGCATTTAAGATGGAGTGGGAAAAGTTCAGAAGATACGTAGAAAAAGAGTGGAAAATAAAAGGACATTCGACAATTTTTGATAATGACTAAGTACAAGAGGGAGGAGGATATTAATTTTGGTTCTTATTAATCAAGGGTACCTTTAATATTAAGATTTTAAATATATAACACCGGCGGGGGTCAAGTAACGGGGGGAGAGGTGGGTAGAAAGTAATATATGGGATAGATTTAATAAAAGTAATTATTAATGAAGTAAGAAATTGAAATTTATTACCATATGTTACTAATAAAATTGTTTGAAACTACCATGTGCCCCATTCAGGCCTGTAAATTCATGGCCACAAAGATGTTGGCGGTGACCCTCCACCTTCCCATGCTCACTTTTCCAGGTAAAAAAAGTATAGACTGCCCAGGTTGGCTCTCAGGGGCACCTATACAAATCCCCTTTTGCCCAGCAAGTGCAAGTCCGACTTAGGAAATATCTGGCAACTTTGGGGGTAGAGCCAAGAGCAAGATTGTGACAAGCACAGCTGAACTCCAAAGGCAGTTCTGGCCATCACATTTAAAGGGACCATGCTCCTTTTAAATGCCTTCCCTTCGTTGGGAAGCACTTGACCATTGTGTGGATTTACAGCCTCTCCATGGCAACTCCTGTGAAAAAACAAAACAGGGGCCTGGTTCAGACTGGAACCATGGAATAAGCTTGTGTCTAGCACAATGCAAATGGGATAGGAAGAGCTGCATTTGATGAAAAACAGAGAAATTAATGGATTATAGCTGTATTTTAAAGCACATATTTACTCAAGTAGGACATGGGGGAGGATATTACTGGTGTATATTATATATGGAGGCCTGTAATAGTTCACAGTGGGATTATGTTTGAAATATCTTCTCAGAGATAATTTCTTCTTCTCTCTCTCTCTGGCACCATTCACTCACTCAGGCTCATACTCCATGTAACTACTATTCCCCCACTCTTTTAAATGGACTCAGTAAGCTGTAAGTGGAAGCAGAGTAAGGCAGCATGAATAGAGGCTGCTTTTAATCCTTCCTTAACATCTTTTGCAATTTAATGTCACATAAACTCTGGATAGTAATGGGAAGCAGATTCCCAGCCCCCACCCCATGGCCCTTTTGTGCACCACCCAGTTTTTCCTTGTCTTTCCCATGATCCTTCCTAAATATGTTTTGCTGCAATGTTTTGGGAATGATAATAGAACAGAAGACATTGCCACGTGGGCAAGAAAGTCCAGATTTCCCTGGGATAATGGGAGGAGGAGTGTCACATGTGCCACATCAATGTCACTTCTGGGTAAAGACCCAGAAATGCCATTACGATAGCACTGTCTGCATTGCCAAGTCATTTCAAGGGGAAACCTGGAAGTGATGCAGGTTGTCTCTAGGTATTGCCCTGACCTGGATTGCCCAGGCTAGAATGATCTCATCACATCTCAGAAGCTAACTGGGGTCAGCCCGGATCAGTATTTGGATGGGAGACCTCCAAGGAAGGTCATTATGCAGAGGCAGGTATTGGGGGGGGGGTATTTGTGAATTTCCTGCATTGTGCAGGGTGCTGGACTAGATGACCTTGGAGGCCCCTTCCAACTCTATGATTCTATTCTAAGTGATGGCAAACCATCTCTGAAGATCTCTTGCTTTTAAAATCCTACTGGGTCACCCATCAGTTGGCAACCACTTGACGCCATTTTCCACCACCATTACAACCTATGTGACTTCCCTAGAAGTGATGCAGTGACACAAACAATGTCACATATCCTCATCCCAAACTTTCCCACCAGTTGTCTGGCTCAGCCCGGCAGCCCTACATCACGGTGTCAAGCAACACTCAAGGAATTTCCCTAAAGACAACTATGTAAGACTGGGAGAATACCTAGTGAGTCGCCTCATGTAGCCATGTTGCTCCTCACCCATTCCACCTCCGCTCCACCAAGCAAGTGCAGGGAGAAACAGAGTGCATGTAGGAATTCACCCACCATCAATGGACAGCTGAAAAGCCTACCAGTTCCCAGGTCAGCCTTTCCCCCCTCCAGCTTCTTGGAGATTTTTTTTTAAAGAATTGTAACTGACATGCTGATACACTATTATACCAGTATGTTAAGCACCTTTTTTAAAAGTTCAGAAAAGCATAAAATAGTTACCACAGGGACTGGGGCAAGGAAAAGGAGGGGAAACCCGCTACTTGCAAGCCTCGTGACTGCTGCTCTACTAGGGTTGCCAAGTCCAATTTAAGAAATATCTGGGGACTTTGGGGGTGGAGCCAGGAGACATTGGGGGCGGAGCCAAGAGCAAGGGTGTGAGAAGCATAATTGAACTTCAAGGGAGTTCTGGCCATCACATTTAAAGGGACTGCACAAATTTTTAAATGCATTCCTTCCATAGGAAATAATGAAGGATAGGGGCACCTTCTTTTGGGGCTCATAGAATTGGACCCCCTGGTCCAATCTTTTTGAAACTTGGTAGGTATTTTGGGGAGAGGCACTAGATGCTATACTGAAAATTTGGTGCCTCTATCTCAAAAAACAGCCCCCTCAGAGCCCCCGATACCTGCGGTTCAATTCCCCATCATTCCCTATGGGAATCGTTCATGGAGGTGCATGATGGCTCTGGGGGCGGGGCTTCCCCCGCTGGCCAGCTGGCTGGGGGAGGGGGGAAGCCTGTAAAACTGGGGGATCCCCCTCTGGGACCTGGGGATTGGGAAGCCTATGCTCTACATGGGCAGCCATAGAAACAAATGGGCTTCAACAGGAAATAAGTGCTATGTGGGAAAAGCCTATAAATGCCCCCAACAGCTACTTTTTCTCCTGCCCCATATCCTTCTCTTCCACAGCTAAAGAACCAGGTTAAGGAAGGGTAATTCTGAAGGGCTACTCCAGCTCATAGGCTGCCCTAGCCTGCTTTAGACCTTTTTCAAACACACATACACATTAGAGAGAATGACAGAAGGCAAAATAATACTTTGTTTGGAATCTCAGTCTTATCCATCTTAATTTTTTAAAATTAATATTACAGTGTATAAGAACATTAACCTACTAGTTGACAGCTACTGGCATAGTACTGTCTCTTCCCACCTCTATTTTCACTGGGACCTCTATTAGAGGGCCTACTGTTTAAGCTCCTGAAATTTTTGTGAACATTCCAATAATGTCTCAGCAGCCAAGCTAATTTGAATCAACCAAAGCCTTACTCATGTTGCCACAGCGAAATCAAATGCAGCAGCCTCAGACACACCTCATGTTTTCTATTGAGTTTATGCAAACTAAGTTGGAAGCAATTTAGCAAAGCCACAACTTTTCTGCAATCCCACAGATTCCTTGCTTAATTTTCATACCTCATCTGACTCTTCAGACTGATAGAAAGGTCCCTAAAATGTGCCCATAACCAAAGAAAGAGGTTTTGTCAGTCCCGTCAGATTTGATTTCCTGGATCAGACATGCTGAAATTTAAGACCATCATGGAGATAAAATTAGCAACTCAAGCTGGGACAAGGAACACCTGTCCCCCTGATGAGTGAGGGAGAATCTTTCAGCCAGTCAAAACTTCCTTAAGTCTTGGTCACGCTCCTCTGAGTCTTACCCTGCTCAAGAGCAACAGGGAGGAATCCTACCCTTTCCCTCCCAATCTACTGAGCAAAGCGTGAAGCCTTCCTTCCAGCCTAAAGAGCCTTTCCTCCCACTTAAGTGGCTCTCCCACTGGAGGAAAAACCACTTCACTTGGAGAAAAGCTTCACGCTTTGCACAGCAGAATAGTAATGCAGGGTTAGGATCCGCTCCCACAGGACAGCAATCATGCTTTTCCATACACAGTCCTTAGTTTCCTCTGCCTGATCAGGGTCCACAGGAGAGCTGAGTGCACCCAAGCAGGGCTGGAAAAAGGGCTCGAGATCTCAAAATGGATGATTTGGAGCAGGGGAAAAAATATGTCCTGCAATTTTCACCACATTACAGTCAGGATGCTAACCAGAGAGCAAATGGAAATCTGTTCTAGAGGGACACTTCATATCTCTTGTCCATCCTGCTAGCTCTCTGACATCATGGGACATCAAGCCAACAAATGCTACCCAGTAAAGCTACCTGAGAGCAATCCTTGTGGATGAAAGGGGGGGGGGGGGAAGCTCAGCAAATGAGGTGAGAAACCTCTAAAGAAAGGCTGTATCATGAAGCATAGCAAGGCACTGCTATACGGCCAGTTGTCTGGAGTGCGTCCGAGGCTTATTCCAACCCAGAAGAAAATGCTCCAAAGTGGCTTTCGCAAGGGGGAGGTTAAAATACATCCCCACAATGAAAGCACGAGCATGTAACATGTAGTGAGATCCTTAAGAGCAGGCCTTGAATTCAGAAGAAGCTCACAGGAGCACAGCTCCTGAACCTTTCCGAAGGTTCCCCCTCCTCCTCCCCACCTACCTACCTTGTCCATTGAATAGTTTGGTGCAGCTGCATAACAATCCCTGGATTAGGAGAGAGGGCAGCAGGCAACCACCATGGGCTTTGCCACACCAGCAGCCCTCATTAACCCCTGGCACCACCCTTTCTCCACTTCTTATGTGATTTTGGGTGGCAAGTGGCTTGCTGGCCTTTTGACTGCGGGGAGGGGGCAGCCAAGGAGAATCCCAGGTGAACAAGGCCTGCTTGGGCTGGCTGGATCTCTAGCCAGCCCAAACAGGTTTCACTCGCCAGGGGCTCTCCTTTCTTGCCAGCCCAAACAGGTCTCACTCACCAAGGGCTCTCCTTTCTTGCATCGAATTGCTGTTGGCTGGTGGGGGGTGGGGGTGGCATATGCTAATGAGCTCCACCACCTATTTTTCTATAAAACGACCCCTGCTTAAGAGTAATACACTGAGAGTAACACCACTCCCATAAAAGATGCCCATATGTGGAAGGTGCGGTGGGGGGAGGGGTCAGGATGCTGAATGTTTCCAAAGTCTCGCACTGCCAGCGTTCCCACAACAGACAGAATTCTCTCTGCCCTTGCAGTCTCGCCTGCCAGAACACTGTGCATTCTGCTAAAGAACAAGAAAAGGCTGTGCTTGTGTTTTTTTCAAAAAATAAGTATTTACAGGTTTGCTGTCCAATCCAGTCCTGCTTAAAATAACTGGATGGGAGTGAAGGCTTTGCCGCCCAGGAAGCTTAATGTTTCCTTAATGGCTGCTTAATATGCAGGGGAGGGGCGGGGCTGAGATGATGAGCACTCAATAGATTGGTGAAGGTAGGGCTGGAGGGACTTGGCCAAAGAGGTGCAGGATCTCTCTCTTTGACGCTCCATTGCAGGACATGGATTAGATTAAAATTATATCCTAGCATAAGTGTTGGTAACTCCATTTGGGGGAATTCCCGGAGATTCAGGGGCGGGAATGTGGAACTTGTAAAGAGGAGGGAGCTCAGTAGGATGTAATGCATACAGTTCGCCCTTCACTCTGCTATTTCCTCCAGGGAAGCTGACTTCTGGAAGTCAGTTGCAATCCCAAGGGAATGCCATGCCCCATCTGGAGGCTGGAAACAGCCCTATGTAACCCTGCCTGTACCTCATACGAAACATCTAGCAGTTAGAAAGAATACACAAAATGCAATGTTTAAAAAAATCACAGTGGTATAACTAAAAACAGAGCCAGGGGCCATAACCTTATCTCCCAGTGACATAATATTTAAACACGCAGCCTCCCCCCAAAGTGAAACTGATGGGCACGAGATTCAGAACAAACCAAAGCACTTCTTATTGTACACAGGGTTGCCAACCTCCAGATTAGGAGTGGTCAAACTGTGGCTCAGGAGCCACATGTAGCTCTTTCAACTTGGAGAAGGCATTTGCTTCTTTAAATCACTTCTCCAAGCCAAACCAGCCAGCCAGCAGCTTGGAGAATGCATTTAAAGTTGCTTTCTTTCCTGCTCTACCTCCCTCCTCCATCCCTCCATCTATTTGCGTGCTTGCCTGCCTGCCTGCCTTCCTTCCCTCAAAACGTGATGTTCATGTCTTGTGGCTCTCAAACATCTGATTTTTATTCTGTATGGCTCTTACGTTAAGCAAGTTTGGCCACACCTGCTCCAGGTGGTACCTGGAGATCTCCCACTATTACAACTGATCTCCAGACAACCAAGATCAGTTCCTCTGGAGAAAATGGCTGCTTTGGAAGGCAGCCTTTATGGCACTATACTCTCCTGGGAACCCTCCCCTCCCCAGGCTCCACCCCCAACATCTCCATCCCAGAGCTGGCAACCCTATATACTGATGGCTTGTGGAATTCACTTCCATGGGATCTGGTAAGAGCCATGATTTTACATGGATTTACAAGGGGATTCAACAAGGAGAAGGCCACTGGTATTTATTGCCCACAACAACTAGATGGGGTCCCCACGTTCAGAGACAGTAAGCTTTTAAATGCTTGTGTTAAGAACAGGGCCTTTTTTAAAAGCAGGAATGCTCAATAACACAGTTCTGGCTGGCTTGGTGTCAGAGTGTGTGGCCTAAGTAATATGCAAAAGAGTTCCTGCTGGGCTTTTCTACCAAAAGAACTTTGGTTAAGAAGCAACACCAAGGGAAGTCTTCACAGCCATGCTTGCCTGTAGGTCTTCTAGGGTTTCTAGCTGGCCACTGTGTGGAACAAGATGGTCAAATGGCTGGCTACACATCTGTTCTTATCAGGACAAACAGCTCCATCCAAGTCTGTTTACACACTACAATGGACACAGTGGAAACAAGCTCTGATTTCAACCCAAAAGGAAGTCAGCAGAGGGACTCCAGTAAAAGTTTGCTGAAAAAGAAATGTCATGTATTTATTCAGAACTCTTGTATGCCACTTTTCCAGACTCTGCTCCAGGCAGCTCAGGACAATAAAAGAACAATGAAACTATAAAAATAACCACACCAATGAAAACATATCTATAAAACAAGCCAAGTTAAATTTAAAAAACCATGCTAATCTAAATAGCCAATAAAAGCAACCCAGGGCATAATGTGCATAATGTCAGTCTTAAAGTGCATGGGGTGGGGGAAACAACCTGTGTTAGTCTGTAGTTAGGGCTGCCAACCTCCAGGAAGGAACTGGAGTTTTCCCAGAATTATGCGAGTCTCCAGACAAGTCTCCCCATAGTAAATGGCACCTTCAGAGGGCAGACTTTATCACATCACTACTGATGTGATAAACATCATGAAACTTCACTCTCCCCTGGCTCCATCCTCCACATCTCCAGGAATTTCCCAACCTGGAGTTGGCAACTTTATATGCAGGTGTAGAACAAAACTCGTGTCCAGTAGCACCTTAAAGACCAACCAAAATTACCAGGGTATAAAGATCTCATGAGTCAAAGCCTACTCTGACAACCAGATCTTCATCCTATCTGATGAAATGAGCTTCGATTCATGAAAGCTCATAACTGGGAACATGTTGTTGGTCTTCAAAGTGCTATAGCTAAACTTACATCAATAAAACAATCCTCAGGCTAGGAGCAGACCATAAAACAGCCTTTTAAAAGACAGCAAAGAAACAGGTGGACAACCGACTTGCTGCCTAGTAGGATTGCCTCCACATCTCCCTCATACTCTGATTACATATCTGCAACTCCAACAGAAATACTGCAAGTCTCCAGTGCTCTCCTTCTTCCCTGCAAAGGAAATAAAACCCTGCAGCATTATGCAACAACTCTATATTAATGCTCAAAAGTCACACAACAAACTGAAATGGAAGCACCTCTTCCTGCTTTCTCTAGGATTGGGGGAGGGGGGCTCTAGGTGTTTGACCCTCAAACCTTGATTCTGAAAGGCTCCAGAGGAACAGGGAAGTGTAATCTCATTAACTGCGCTCAAAGCACCCCCTTCGCCACGGTGCCGCCAGTCGTATGTAGCTAATGACAATATTTGGCACCAACAGAGCATGCCTTTTATGTGCAAATGGCTCAATGGGCATTAACAAATTAAACACACGCATGCACACCCACTCCTCTCCCTGGTGGCAGGTGAACACTGTAATTAGGATGTTGAACGCAAAACCGATGGAATGCATTCACAAGCGCAATGCCAGCGCGAAAAGAACAGCTTGTGAATACCAACAGGGCTGCTGCTGTTTCACGAGATGCAGGGGGAAGTGGAGAGAGGTTCTCTGTTTTCACAACAGGTCGGCCCTTGCCTTTGCTATGCTGTTGCAGGGCATTTTTATGCGCATGAATGCATCCATGTGCATCTGTGAGCCTCCACCAATCACAACCGATGGGTACACGTCTGACAAAATGCTTGTTGACGAGGAACACAGAACGGGAGCCAGACAGGGGCAGGAAGGTTCCAGAGTTCAGCAAACTCAGAATGCGCCAGGTTGCCTTCTCTTCAAAACATTATTGCTCTCTCTGGCACATACGCACACAAGCACAGACTGTTATATATATAACCCATGAAAAGCCAAACAAGTTAGATGACTTTGTCAGTTCTTAGGCAAAATAGTATTTTATAACTGTGCCTACAAATCTCTCAGAAAATGTCAAAAGCTTGCCTTGGGACCTTCGTCTGGAGACCTTGATCAGAAAAGGATGCCAGACTTAAAACAAGGAGCCTGAGGGATGGTTTATACAATCAGATGAATCAAGGTGAAGCTATTTCTTCAGAACCAACCCCCCCACACCTCTCACACACACACATTTGCATCCTACTCTTTCTCCCCTGAGCTCAGAGCAGCTGATGTGCTTCTCCCTTCCTCATTCTCCCCTTCACAACAACCCTGTGAAGTGGGCTGAATTGAGAGAGATTGGTCCCAGGTCACCTAACAAGCGTCCACAGCAGAGTGGGGATTTGAAGGCAGACACACCAGCCATGGCAGCCGTTCTACATCAGAACGTACAAGAAAGAGCTGAGGTTTAAATTCTCTGTCCTATTCACTGGACATACAGAACTAGCATTTCAGTGAAAGGCAGTGTCCAGGGTTACACTTCCCAAATTACCTCTGAGGCAACAGAGGCCTCTAGACAGTGCTGAGGGAATCCTCCAGGGAGAACCGGCAGGAGCCCTATGTGATGCCGCAGGAGCGACTTCCCAGCTTACCACAATACCCAGAGACGTCAGGCAAGCTAGGAGCCAGCCAACAACCAACCCCCACTACCAAGGCCAGCAGCAGAGGCACAAGGCAACAAGGCTTGGTAAGCAGAAGGTCCCAGGTTCAATCCCTGGCATCTCCAACTAAAAAGGGTCCAGGCAAGTAGGTGTGAAAAACCTCAGCTTGAGACCCTGGAGAGCCGCTGCCAGTCTGAGAAGACAATACTGACTTTGATGGACCAAGGGGCTGATTCAATATAAGGCAGCTTCATATGTTCAAGGCTGTAAGAGGAGCAGCCAAACCTGCCACAAGCAATGCCCTGTTCCTCATCTGTTGTGAGAGCCAAGAAAGCTTCTTTGGAAGGGCAGAGAACAGGCTGCAGTGACCTCCTTAGGCCAGCAGGGACCAGAAGAGAAGCGTTATGGGGCTTCTCAAGGGGGAAGAGAAGGGGAATTGGATACTATTGGGCCTCCACCCGCCACTCCCATAGGCCCATCCTCCAGGAGAGAGAAAGTGGGTGAGGCCTGAGTTGTTCCATCCCCAGGCCATTGTTTTAAAGGTGCACCCTGGGAGAACCAGGGAGGGAGGGCCAGACCTCACCTAAGGCAACCAGGGAGAGGTTACTGATAGCAGTGGGAGCCAGAGAGGGAATAGGGTGTTCTAAAAAACCCCAAGCTTCTCACTCTTCTTTGAGGTTCTTCTCATAGGACAAGCTGTAGCAAAGGAATCCTGGAGAAGGAGACAGCCCTGGGCTCTGATACTCTTTCTAAGCTCTCTCTAAACTCTCTCTCTTTGTGAGCTACTGGCATTAAAGCTGTGACCAAGCAATTTGGCTACTGCATGAATTAGTTTGCTCTGGGGGCATCCTTCCTGAGCTAAAAAATGTAGGAGCCGGAGGATAAAAAACGGTGAGCTAGTTCACACTAACTCAGCTTAGAGGGAACACTGAGCCCAATGCCAGAGTCCGATGGGGGTTCAGCTTACTTTCCTCTCTGATACACTCATAAGAGAAAAAAAAAGCAGTTTTAACTATGGGCCTAATCCCTAACTCTCACAGTGCTACAGCCACAAACCCGCTCTTTCACTTATTTGTAGCCCCAGAAGGGCTTTGCAACACGATTCTGCTGCAATTACCTGGCCCCAAGAATTTAGAGCAGATATTGAGGCAGCTGCCCTGACCTGGACAGCCCAGACTATCCCAATCTTGCCAGATTTTGGAAGCTAAGCAGGGTCAGCTCTGGTCAGTATTTGGATGAGAGACCAGCGAGCAAGTCCAGGGTTGTCATGCAGAGGCAGGCAATGGCAAACCACCTCTGAATCACTTCCTTTGAAAACCCTACAGGATCACTATAAGTGAACTGCGACTTAACAGGCAAAAAAAAAATGAGGCAGCCGCTGTCCATCCAACTGCACTTTAACACTGCTCAAGATTCAGTGGTCTTGTTTTTGCCTCCCACGAAGACAGGATGCTTAACTGCAGAATACAAATGCAAAGTGCTCTGTGATGAATGAGGTAACATGAGCTACTTGCTGGCCATCAGTTTTATACCAAACTAATACACTCAAACATACGAAAGGCACATGAAATGTAATCACATTCAATCCATGGGCTAAAAGTTCTTTTGAAACTAAAGAGCACTTGGGAAGCTAGAAGTGATGGAACGTAAGAGAAGCCATGTTGGATCAGGCCAATGGCCCATCCAGTCCAACACACTGTGTCACACAGTGGCCAAATATACACACACACACACACTGTGGCTAACAGCCACTGATGGACCTCTGCTCCATATTTTTATCTAACCCCATAGAAACAGACCATGCATGCGGCAACATTAAGATAGTGGGCAGCACGACTCTAGAGTAAGCTGCTTGCCAAACTGCAGCCAGCCATGACAATTACAGTTATTGGGACTACACAGCGAAGGTCAGATCTTGGAGGCCTTTCCAAATGCACAGTTGCTGCTCAGGTTTTGAGTAAATTCCAGATTGACTAGCTCTGAGAGCCTGCTTGAAGCTTTGGGGAGGAGATTCCCAAGTGACTTAAAGCAGGCAGCCCCAAATACATCCAAGATTAAATATTGCCCATAGCAGTGTATTTTACGAGTTCCTCAATGAACCTGCAATTCTGAGGCTCTACAGCAGCGGTGGACAATCTTCTTGCCCTGAGTGCCAAAAAGCCCTGGAACATCTCCCTACAAAGATATCAGCAGGCCAGCAAGCAGGGCCAGGTGGAAGGCAAGAATGGCACTTGGCTAGATATGCTAGGTGCTAGTTAAACTCCAGCAGTTCTCCAGCAGTTCTGCCAGGCTAACAGAGATGGGTTGCTGTTGTCTGCCTCTGCACAGAGATTCTTTGGCGGTCTCCCATCCAGAGACTAACCAGCGCTGCACTTTTCAGACTCTGAGGAGGAGGAGAGTTGGATTTATACCCTGCCTGTCATTCAGAGCCTCAGAGTGGCTTACAATCTCTGTCCCTTCCTCTGTGAGGTAGGTGGGGCTGAGAGCTTTGAGAGCAGTTGAGAGAACTGCTCTTGAGAGAACAGCTCTGAGAGAACTGTGACTGACCCCAGGTCACCCAGTCGGCTGCATGTGGAAGAGAAGGGAATCAAACCTGGTTCTCCAGATTAGAGTCTGCCACTCTTAACCACTAAACCAAACTAACTCTCTCAGGTTTGACTGAGCCATCCAGATCAGAGCTGCCAGCAAGCGCACTCCTGGGCTAGTTATCTTCAATACCCACCAAGCAGCCTCCCTAAGGGACAGACAAGACAAGGCAAACAATACCTATTATAATACTGACTCCCATGAGAACTAACACAACAGGCCATCTGAGACTCAAAACATGGTGTTCAGAGCCCCTGAGCATTGCCTCACAGCTGCTACTCTTACTCAAAATTCTCAGAAAGGACAGATTTCCCAGAAGCAACAAGCGCTGTCTGTCAGCAGCTGATGAAGGTCATTAAAGGGCTCCAGAGAGCTCAACCCAACTTGACAACGATTTATCTGTTTTGTCTGTACCCCCATTCTTCTCCCAACTCCGAAGCAGACCCCCAAGAAGACCAGAAGTCCTCAATTTTTTTTTTAGCTGATTTATTCAGATGTTGAAAACACACAAAGCTGCCTACTACTGCATCAAACCACAGGTCCTTTAAGGTCAGTCTTACCAACTCTGAATGATTGTGGCTTCCAGGGTGTCAGGCACAGAGAGGTCATTCACATCACCTACCACCTGATCCTCTTACCAGGAGATACCAGGGATCGAACCTAGAACCCTTCAGCATGCAATACACATGCTCTGCTACTGAAACACAGCCCGTTTGTAAATACAACAGTTGAGTCAGAGCCATGCTATGGTATCTTTTGAGACTATAGATCAGGGGCGACCAAACTGAGACTCGGGAGCCACATGTGGCTCTTCCGCACGTATTGTGTGGCTCTTAAAGCCCCCACCGCACCATTGGCCAGCTTGGAGAAGGCAATTCTTTCTTTAAGTCACTTCTTCAAGCTAAGCCAGCTGGTGGCTTGGAGAATGCATTTAAATTTGGTTTCTTTCCACCTCTCCTTCCCCTTCCATATATTTTCCTTCCTGCAGCTCTCAAACATTTATTCTATGTGGCTCTTACGTTAAGCAAGTTTGGCCACCCCTGCTATAGATTACTGTAATGCACCCTACATGGTCTGCCCCTGAAGTCAACTCAGATGCTCCAATAAGTGCAGAACGCCACATATTGATTTTTATCGGGAACCAGGTGGCTTGCCCATTCTGCAATCACTCTACTGGGTACCCATCATATCCCAGGTTCAAGTCAAGATATTAAGTGCCACATACAACGCCCTTCATGGCCTTGGGCCCTCATAGCCTTTCCTCCTGTGCTCCATTTTGGCAGCTTTGCTCATCTGATCAGGGCCTTCGGTCAGTGCCACCCTGCAAGCAAATGGGCAGGATCAACAACCCCCTGTGCTTGAGCATGCTGTGTTGTGGAATGGCCTGCCTGGGGTGGTCAGTGTGGCTCCCAGGCTTCTGCCATTCTGCAAACTATGTAAACAGGGCACCTTATTAAATAAAAAAGGCTATACTATAACAGACTGGTTTATAAAAGCACTTCTGGCCCTGACCTGGATAGCCCAGGCAAGCCTGACCTCGTGAGATTCAGAAGCTAAGCAGAGATGACTCTGGCAAGTACTTGGATGGGAGACCACCTTGGAATAACAGCAGTTGGGAGGCAGAGGCAGGCTTTATTCAGCCACCTCTATGAACATCCTTCAGGCCCCCAGAAGAGGTCAGTCACCAGAGGTCGCCATGACTTCCAGGTGCACGCACGTGCACACACACAAACGCAAAAATACTGAAAGAAAAGCACTTATAAGGGGAAACAGACACTGGATTACACCACTGCACGCAGCATTTACAAGCCTGCTGCCCCTGCATTAATTTCTACTGACGTAATATGATTTCCTTCCTTCTGTATCGTCTAATATTCTATCTTTGGTCAGATTCCTGTAAATCTGGGTTTCTTCTCCTATTCATTGCATTGACGTGACATCATGCAAGCCACCTTTGATTCTCAGTGAGAAAGACAGACGGCAAAATTAGTAAATAAATAAATAAACTGGAGACGGAAGGACCCTTACCCTGGGTTTTCCAAGGTGTCCTGTTCTTTGGCAGCCACCGGCTGACATTACAAATGGACCATGATGAGACTTGGTACACGAAAAGTTTTGGCCTCCCTCTCCCTCCACTGTTATCCTGAACTGAAACAGTCTGGGGGATGGAACTGCCTTGCCCACTGCAGAAGCCTCACTGCCTTCTCCTGGCCTCACCATCCCTCCATTGCCCAGCAGCTCCTCCCCCTCTTCCCTGCTGATCCTGCAGAGGAGCAAAGCCAGGAGCTGCCCCCATCTGACCACAGGCAGAATGAAGAGCCCAGGGGCTAAGCCTCCAAAGGGGCTCTAAATGGTGTGCAAATCCAGCCTCCTGTTCTTCCCAAGCCCTCGACAACCACTCAAAATGCAGCCCCAAGCTACAGAAGGTGGTGCGATTTGCCTCTATTCAGCTAAGCAGAATGGAATCCAATTTGAATGGAGGCATTAGAATTAAAGATTATTTTAAAATGTCTCCAAATGGCTACATTTTCAGCCAGCCATTGATCTGAGTAAGTGTTTACGCAGGGTTCAGATACTGAGCAGAGAGCAAGATGTTAAAACAGAATGGGGGTGGGGGGAATACATGGGAAGGACACATTAATTACAGCAATTTTCCAGAAATGAAGGCAAAAGCAGGTTGGAATCACAGGGACACGAGATCTCAGTGAGCAGCCAATTTGCTAGCACAAGTGCAGCAGAAAAGGGCGATTGGCTTGCTGCCCCTGTTCACATACCTGTTGAAAAACGCCTCTCTCACAAGAAGCAGTGGCCTTCCTACCACCTCCTTTGGGCTGACAAAAAGAAATAGAGGCCTCCAGAACAGAGGGAGGAGGAAGGCAAATTGACAAAGGCAATATTAGTACAATCTGACGTTGACGCTAAAGCAGAATCCAGCTACAAAAGGAGTGATAGACAGTTGTATTTCTCAGGGGGGAAAGAAACAGAGATGCCAGTTTCTCAGTATCAAACCAAATGCAGAACAAAACCAAGACTTCGATCTTGTGAGCAGTTCTTTTCACAGCACCATATAGCTGAGGTATCCTTTTCCCCGAGCAAAAAAGGTTTATTGTTTTAATGGAGTAAATCACTGCTCCCCAGAAAACCTACCACAGAACTCATGCAGAGATGCAACAGGCAGCTTCTTCCTCCAGGATGGGTCTTTCTACTACACTCTTACATCTCTGAGCGACCCATAGCGCAATCTTGCAAAGGGGGGGATTCAGAATTTTGGAAGGTATTTGCGATTAGGCTCCCCGACTGGTAGTGACTCCCGTAAACCAGTGGAGATCTCTTTTATTCTGCCCCCCTCCACCCTCTTCTGGGCCCTTCAAATAGCAGCACCAAACAAACAGGAATCAGGCTCAGCCAATGGTCATCAACTACAAGTGGCTCAGTGAAAATATGCCAGAGATCCACGCCTCATATGGACACATATCATTAAGATACCTCTATCAGTAAAGCTGCTTTGGATGGGTTGCTGGTTTTATGTCCTAATTTTTTGCTTGGGAGGTATTTGATGATAATGTTGCATGCTGTGGTGGAGGGAAAAGTAAAGAGCCGCTGATCTGATGTATGAACTAGCATCCTTGTGCTAAATCTCACTGAATAAGGTGAAGGAGGGAGAGCACTCAGGGAGCCGTGGAGCAACCAAAGACAGCCCCTTCCCATCATTCTCCACTGCTGAACGTCACATGGTATACAAGAGATCTACTCCTCCCTTTCAGCCTGTGACCCGCAAAACCATTCCAAATCCTGCACATTGTTTTAAAACAGGGGTGGCCAAACTGTGGCTCAGGAGTCACATGGGGCTCTTTCACATATATTGTGTGGCTCTCGAAGCCCCCACTGCCCTGCCAGCTGGCTTGGAGAAGGTATTTAGATCACTTCTTCAAGCCAAGCCAGCTTGCGGCTTGGAGAATGCATTTAAAGTTAAAGTTGCTTTCTTTCCACCTCTCCCTACCACCTCCCTATCTGTCTGTCTTCCTTCTTTCGATGTTTATGTCTTGTGGCTCTCAAACATCTGATATTCATGCCTTGCAGCCCTCAAACATCTGAGGTATATTCTATGTGGCTCTTAGGTTAAGCAAGGTTGGCCACCCCTCGTTTAGGACACTGTGGTTAGTCTTCCTAAGTAGCATTACGTGGTTTTTGATTCTGGATTTTGCTTCAGACCAACATGGCTTCCGACAACTTCTTTCCATTCATCACCCTGGCTCCTGCCCTAACTCCAGAGTCTGCATCCCCTGCCCCATTCCATGACAACCTCTTAATCTCACCAGAGATACTCTCCCCAGGGATGCCATCTGTGCACCCCACTGCCATTCTTGGTGGCTGGCTGCCTCTCCACTTCCACTGGGGACTCACCAAAACCGGGCCTTGCATCCCCGCCAGAAGCAATACAAAACTTTCCCATACAAAATGGATATGCACCGGCACTTGTTTATTTATATCCCACTGCTCTCCCCAACTGGGATTCAAAGCAGCTCAGAACAGCGTTCTCCCCTCCCCCATTCTCCCACAACAGCAGCCCTGCCAGGTTGAGAATTTGTGGCAGGTCCAAGGTCACGCAACAAGCTTCCATAGTAGATGTGGGGAGTCTAGGACTGGAACTCGGGTCTCCCAGGATCCTAGACCAACACTCTGTCCTGGGGTGGCCAAACTTGCTTAACATAACAGCCACATAGAATAAGTGTCAGATGTTTGAGAGCCGCAAGACATGAACAACAGATGTTTTAGAGCTGGGAGAAATGGAGGGCGGAAAATAGATGAGGAGAGGAGGAAGGAGGGAGACGTGGAAAGAAAGCAGCTTTAACTTTAAATGTGGTTCTCAAAGCCTCCACCGCCCCATCAGCCAACTTGGAGAAGGCATTTCTCTCTTTAGATCACTTCTTCAAGCCAAGCCACCAATGACTTGGAGAAGTGATTTAAGGGAGAAATGCCTTCTCCAAGCTGGCTAATGGGGCATTAGGGGCTTCAAGAGCAACACAGCATGTGTGAAAGAGCCACATGTGGCTCACAAGCCGCAGTTTGGCACCCCTGCTCTATCCGCTATGCCATGCTAGCTCTCATCTGTTATGTCCAGAGGTAGGAGAGAATAATCAGCAAGCTGTCTGAATCCCCAAGCCTCCCCCAGATTCAAACACATAAATTCTACCATATGCACTGCTAATGGAGGATATGCATCGTCGAGATAAGCCAACCAAAAAGATGATTTTAAGACCATGTGAAAAACCCTGTCATATATTATTCTTTATACACACGGTTAGGCACATGAACCGCTTATGAAAACCGCTGCTTTTGCCTGTGGGGTAATTGTCCCTCCTTTGTGCTGTGAGCAGACTGCAATTACGCCAGCCTGGACCTTCCTGCCTCTCTGTGAATCACCTCTGGCTACAGCTTCCCAGCAAATGTGCTGCATGTCAACACCCCCAGGAATAGAGTTAAGCTAATTGCCAGCTTTGCATCTCACAGAGGACACCTGCAAGATCTTGGCCTCAAAACATCTGATTCCCACCCTGCCCTCTTTGGGGGAGGATTGTAACATCCAGCCTAATGAAGAGTTCTGGTGGGCCTGGAATCTCGCACAGCATTTTGGGTCAATCCGGCAGGTCCTTATCCAAGGTACAAGGCAGGATTTCATTATAATTTTGATAGAAGTGTAACCTAAATGTTAGCAACCCACTGAACTGTTGCTCTCTTTGGCTTCCACCCTGGAATACCGGGATCAGACTGCGGTTTCCATTTTAAAAATAAAAGAAATCAAGAACTGAAATAGAACAAAACTAAGAGTTACTTATTTCACACACACCCCAAGTAATTTCAAAGGCAGTTTTGCCAAGGAGCCAAGCCAGTTCTGCCTCCTGCCATTAGATGCCTGCAGTTCCACAGGTGTCCACAAGGAGAAACTTCGCTCCGTTGACAAGCCTGTTGCTGCGGGCGGGCGGTGATGAAGCAAGTGGATCCCACGCCGGCCCTTGCTATAAAATTCCACCATTATAAAATCATTTTTAGAAAGAAAAAAGGAAGCTGCTACTTGCGTAGCGACATGCTCGGCTGCTCTCAGAAGACCTGGCACGTCTGCTGTTGCAGCTGCCTGGGTCTTCTTTTTCTCTCCCACTTGTTTCAAAAAACCTCAGTAACAGCACAGCAGGGAGTCAAAGGATTCGTTTGAATGGGTTTTTTCCCCCTCACGCCCCAAGTTTTCAAACCGAGTGGCATCCAGTTCCGACCTACTTTTGAACACAGAAGCGCCGGACATAGGCGGGGGCTGCCTGCGGTTATTGAGGGAATCTGTACCGGCTCAGAGGCACTCTTCTTTTGATTAGTACTTCATATGCTCTAGAACGGGAGGGCAGCAGAAAACAGCAGGCTGAGAAGACCAGACTCAGTCTTGTGTAAAAAAAACCCTCCACATTAACACGCCTCCCTATGCCTTGGGGTTTTTTTGCTTTTAAACCCATCAGACTTGTCACGTGTGAACAACCGGCAGGGCTCAACTTGCGCTTCCAAACACGTGCATCACGCTTGACCGCCAAGTTGATTGCGGCTGGCCAGCCGGCAAGTGACCCGGTCCCTGCGTCATGTGTGAACCCGAGTCGGGGCCACTGTGCGCAACCCGAGTGGGGTTTTGCCCCGGGAGGCCCGGGCAGAGAGGCGAGAGCCGGAGCCGCCCAATCAAAGCCGGGCAAGGCAGCTGCTCTCCCAGTCCTTCCGCGGCCGCTACTTACAGCTCCGGGCTGGTCGTCCAAGCGCTTCTCACCGGGCCGCCGGCATTCCCGTGCACAAGAGTCCACGAACTGGCAGCAGCAGCTTCTTCCTCCGGAGCAGCGGCGGCCGCTTCAGTCGAGTCCGGGCGGCGAGCTCATCGTCGCTCGATCCCCCCCTTCCCTCTCCGGCCGGCAGCAGCGACTCAGCCCCGCGGTGGCTGCTGCCCCCCGCCGGGCCCTTCTCGCAGCTCCTCCGGCTGCGTCTGAGCGAGAGTTGACAGCGCGCCGCCGCGCCCCTCAATCCCGCTCAGTTCCTAAGCGCGCCAAGGCAGGGAAAGGCGCGGGGCGGGGCGGGGCGCTTTCAGGCCGGCGCCCCCTGGCTGGCCCTTGGCTGGCGTCGAGCGCCTCGCCGAGTGGCAAACAAGGCCCCAAGCCAGGGGGCGGGACCCACGGCTAAGCTGTGGCCCGCAGACCCCCGAGGCCTCGCTTGCTGGAGCCCAAGGGCCGCGCTTTCTCGGGCTTCGCCACCCACCACACCCGACGGGAGCGCGGCGCGGAGGGCCACCCACGGACACAGCGGCGCGCTCGCTCGACTGGAAGGCGCGCCCGGGGTTCGGGGAAAGCCAGCTGGCAGCCCTCCGCCTTCTCGTCCCGTCTTGGGCTTACTTCCGAGGAAAGACGCGGCGGATCGGGCGGAGTTGATGGGTGGCCATGCCCCGTTGGGCTTGCCGACTGAACAGATGTGGGCTGGGTTGGGAGGAAGTTCTTCGGAGGAGACGCACTTCTCTTGAGTATTCGCGCTGAGGAGGAGCGCGGTGCACAGTTGCCGCAGAGCGGCTGACGAAATACAGGCGGGCAGGGAAAGTGCAAAGCGCCCCAAGTAGGGTTGCCAATCCCCAGGTGGGGGCAGGGGAGCCCCCGGTTTGGAGCCCCCCTTTCAGGGTCATCAGAAAGGGGGGGCACTCCATTATTACCTATGGAGACCGATTCCCATAGGGTATAACGGAAAATTGATCCGTGGGTATCTGGGGCTCTGTCTGGAGAGGCTGTTTTTTTGAGGTAGCCTCTCTGTCTGGAGAGGCTATCTCAGAAGCGAAGTAGGGCCCTTGCTAGCGTTGGGAGACCGCCAAGGAAGTCCGGGATTGCTCTAAGGAGCCAGGCAATAGCAAGCCACCTCTGAACAGCTCTTGCCTTGGAAACCTGAAGAGTCAAAGTTGTGTGTGTCGCAGAGGCAACATAAGAAGCCGGGAGGCTGGGTTGGCTGAAGCGCCCATCAACGGGGATTGTTGCTACTGGGTCGGAAAGCAATCCAGCAGTTAGATTTTTCCAACCATGTACTTAAAACCCGTCATAAGCATCGCTCTGCTTCCCTGGATTTCTGAACAGCTGCAGAGGGATCCTGGCCACAATGGTATTTAAGTACGTAATCAGACTAGCAATTGACTGTCCACTCACTCAAGACGGACCATGACTCCTGCTCGGGTTACGAGAAATGGAATGAGGTTAAAATCTTGTAAGAATGCGCCCCCTTGTGGAGAAAGGTGAATTGTACGTGCAGTTTTTAACTACGTGTCTGTGGCTTGTGTGCATAGCAGTATTTAAATAAATACGGAAGTGCTGTGACTGCGAGTGCTAGAAATGATCTGGGAGATGCAAGTTTGAATCTCTACTGTGCCAGAAAGTTCACTGGATGACCTGAGGCCAGTCGCACAATCTCGACCTAACTCACAGGGTGGTTGTGAGAGTTAAAATGGAGAAGGGGAAATGATACAAGCTGAACTGACCTTGGTGAAAAGACAGAGTAACTATGTACCAGCTCATAGAAGCATAAGAAAAGGCCTTCTGGATCAGACCACTGGTCCGTCTAGTCCAGGGCTGGCCAAACTTGTTTAGTCTAAGAGCCACCCAGAATAAACACCTGATGTCTGAGAGCCACAAGACCTGAACGTCAGATGTTTGAGAGCTGGGAGGGAGGGAAGGAAGGAAGGAAAACAGACAGGGAGGAGAGGTGGGAAAAAAGCAACTTGAAATGTATTTTCCAAGCCGCCAGCTGAGTTGGTGAAGTGATTTAGAGAGACAAATGCCTTCTCCAAGCCAGCTGACAGAGTGGTGGGGGCTTCGAGAGCTACACAATATGTGCGAAAGAGCCACATGTGGCTCCTGAGCCACAGTTTGGCCACCCAGTCCAACATCTTGTCTCACACAGTGGCCAACCAGTTCCTCTGGACAGCCAGCAATAGAGGCTGAGGCCTTCCCGATATTGCCTCTTGTCACTGGGATTTAGAGGCTTAGTGCCTCTGATTGCGGAGGTTCCCCTCAGTCACCATAGCTGATAGACCACTGAAAGACCTATCCTCCATGAATCTAATTCCTCTTTAAAACTGTTTATTACATGTGTCCTTTTATTTTCCCATTCAAAATGGGAAAAATAAACAAAAAAATCCTGCCAACCCACATTTTGGAATCCAGTACCAAATTCCATGTACCCTGTATTTGTCCAAAAGGAGGATGACCCTCAACATAAGACAATTCCCCCCCAAAAGGTTATACAAAAAAGGTTTTTTTAAAAATTGCTATACATATCTGAAACTTGTGTGCAAGATTGAGATTTCTTTTTCTTAAAGGCATGGGGGGGGGGGTGACTGGTCTTCCTTTCAGGTACATCGGGGCATTGTTCTGCGGACCAAGACTGTACATCTTAAACAAAGGAGCAAATGACTCTTGCTGCGATAGAAAAGCCTAGTTGGTCTTAAAGTGTTATCTTCATGGATACCTCCAGAATGAATCACATTTGCGAAAGATATCTCACTCCCAATTCCTATAAGATTATTTCCTAGCAGTGCATTGTTAGGAAATGGCTCCACCCCCCCTGGAATTCTCCACTTCGATAGTCCGGAATTCTGGAGGGTCCCTGGCAGAAGTCTCAACTGCAGGGGAAATTAGGAGATCAGTGAAGAAATCTTGCATATTTTAAGAGCGTAAAAGACAGCCAAGGAGAGGGAAAATTTACCCACCCTGTTTCAGTTCTCTCCTTTTCTGGACCTGTTAAATTCATTTGTTTTAAATAGTTCTGTCCAGTGCTCTTAACCAGAAGGTTCACGAGGTTGCTTACGACACATTGTGGAGGGGCTGTGGCTCCTTGGTGTAGCATCTGTTTGACATGTAGAAGGCCCCAGGTTCAATCCCCGGCATCTCCAGTTAAAACATTTGGCGGTAGGTGATGGGAAAGATGTGAGTCTCCAGAGAGCCACTGCCAGTCAAAAGGAAACTAAGAGTAAGTCTCAGACTAAGGCACTTTGTGTATTCATTATATTGGGGAGAAGCTGTGGCTCCATGCTAGAGCATCTGCTTGGCATGCAGGAAGGTCCCAGGTTCAATCCCCGGCATCTTGTTACATGATTTGACAATAGGTGATGGGAGGAACCTCAGCCTGAGACCCTGGACAGCCACTGCCAGTCTGAGTAGACAATACTGGCTTTGATGGGCCATGGATCTGATGCAGTAGAAGGCAGCTGTATGTGTTAATCTAAAATATGAACAGGGCTTTTTTTTGTAGCAGGAACTCCTTTGCATAAGTCACACACCCCTGATGTAGCCAATCCTCCAAGGGCTTACAGGGCTTTTAGTACAGGCCTACTGTAAGCTCCAGGAAGATTGGCTACATCAGGAGAGTGTGGCCTAATATGCAAAGGAATTTTTTTGTATCAGGAAAAGCCCTGAATACACAATAATAAAACAACATGAAAATACAATATGAAATAACAAAAGCAGATCTAAAATCCTGAGAGTCAGAAAAAAAACCCCTCAAAGTACTATTTTCATTCCCACCCTGTCTCATCTAGAGTTGCCCCAATCCTTGAAGTCAAAGTTGAATCCAGGGCCCTTCTGCCTGGGAAGCCGATCTGTTCAGTTGCTGGACTACAACCCTTTCTGGACTCTTCATATTTCAATTTGTTTATTTACATTCATTATAGTCCACCTTTCTCCCACTCAAGGCAGATGACCCAGAGTGAGTCAATACAGTCAACAAAATGAGAGATTCAATAATGCAATAGGATTAGGACTGCAGAAGTCTGGAAGCAACTAAAAATGGAAACAGAACTGAAGCACAGCGTAAGTATCCACGCAACGCATTAAACAATGCAGAAATTACACGGTAGGCTCTTTCCTATGTTAAGTTATACACAGTAGTACATACTACAGTCCCTGAGAGCCAGTGTGGTGTAGTGGTTAAGAGCAGTGGACTCTAATCTGGAGAAATGGGTTTGATTCCCCCACTCCTCCATATGCAGCCAGCTGGATGACCTTGGGTCATTCGCAGTTCTCTCAGAGCTCTTCTCTCAAGAGCAGTTCTCTCATAGCTCTCTCAGCCTCACCTATCTTATAGGGTGTCTACTATGGAGAGAGGAAGGGAAGGAGATTGTAAGCCGCTCTGAGACTCCAAGTGAAGAGCAAGGTATAAATCCAACTCTTTTGATATTCAGCTGTCCCTTATCATTGATCCACATAAATCTGTAAACCATTTTGTGCAGTGCAACCTTATTATCTGTGTAGAAAAGTTCTCAGTTTTGCATTGCTATACTGCCTAGCTTAGGGTATAGGGAAATCTAGCAAGGAAAAGCATGTTAAAACCTGTGCATAAATTTGTGCAAGTGCAAAAACTTGATGGATGTTCTCTCCCCTCATTGGTGGATCTGTATGATAAGGGATGTAGAAGGAAGATACAAATGATCTTAAGGGACCCTTCACATCCGGGCCACTCGCTATTTGAGATTTTACCATCAGGTAGGCGATATAGAGTGTTGAAGGCAAAGACAAATAGATTCAAGGGCAGCTTCTATCCAAGTGCCGTAGTTAAGCTAAATGCAGGGTTATGAATGGTTATGTGTTTTTAGATGCATTTAAATGGTCTATGTATATGTCCTTTTGTGGGTGTTGATGTGTTGGTATGTTTGTGGAAGAGCACCTCATTTCGTTGCTCTCATTTTCTTGAGAACAATGACAATAAATCTATCTATCCATCTATCCATCTATCCATCTATCTATCTATCTATCTATCTTATCCTCCCCCACAAAATCTAGCTTCCTGAGAATCCATTTCTAGTGTTCATTTTAAAAAAAAAAAAAAACCCACTCGTTTCTAGCCCTTCTCACTCAGATCAGTTAGGAAATGTATAGGTCCATCCTGGCAAAATCTCAGAAACCCAAAGGGTCACTGTGTATTGCTAGTGTTGGGGAGGAGGCCACAGACCTTCCTTGCTTCCCAAAGGCTGTTTGACATACCTAGAAAAAGCAAAATAAATTACACAAAGGCCACGGTCACACTCACCATTAAATCCATCCCTAACATGTCGGTATTATACCCCGCAGCTTTTTTACAACGAATTTCTTGATCAGACATCCCTCCATCCTTCAGTTCTAAGCAGCGTTGGTCCCGTCGTTGGTTGAACAGAGGTCTCAACCGGACCTCATATTTTGAGATGGCATTCCACACTCGCGCAAGTGCAGTACCACGGGATATCGTGCTTGGCTTTTTTTTTTTTAAAGGTGCCAGAAAAGGTGGGCGATTTGCCCCCCCCCCCCATTTAAACACCCAGAAAGGAAGGGGAAGCTCTCTTTGCTGTCTCTCCGCCTGGCGGGGAGACAGCAAAGGTGGGTGATCTTCCTCTCCCCCATTTAAACACCCAGAAAGGAAGGGGAAGCCCAGGAGCTCTCTTTGCTGTCTTTCCGCCTGGCGGGGAGACAGCAAAGGTGGGTGATCTTCCTCCCCTGGCAGGGAGACAGCAAAGGTGGGCAATCTGCCTCCCGCCCCATTTAGGAAAGGTCCCCTGTGCAAGCACCAGTTGTTTTCGACTCTAGGGTGATACTGCTTTCACAAAGTTTTCACGGCAGACCTTTTACGGGGTGGATTGCCATTGCCTTCCCCGGTCATTACACTTTCCCCCCCAGCAAGCTGGGTACATATTTTACCGACCTCAGAAGGTTGGAAGGCTGAGTCAACAATTGCTGGCGCAATGATATCATTTGGAGTGGGCTCTCGTAGGGAAGCGGATGTGCACTTGCGACGAGTCGGCTACAATGACGCGTTCAAACATAGAAAGTATGTGCGGGAGTCGTCGGAAGCATTCTTATTCCGGATTTAATGTACTATCAAAAAAGTCCGCATCTCAGTCGTGGCAGTTCGGGACACGAACAAGCCAACGACCATTGCCAGATGCTGATGTTTGGACAACCACGTAAAATCCGACATGCATCTGGCTTTCATCCATGCCCATCTCATCAGTTTATGTGCATCTGACCTCGGCCAAAATAAGTTAATACACGCAAATCTGCAAAATTTACACAGCTTCATAGAACCCAGCTTGTCTTGGCATAGAATATGGGTTACCCAGATGAACAATTTTGACAAACTCAGCTCTGGCAGAACCCTGTTCTCTCCTGTGGTGTGGCTGTTGTAAGCAACGGGGTCGAGCTTTCTGTAGCCCCTTCCAAACCCCAATCCTGCATCTTCCACGTGAGCCTTCTGCCTTGTCATAGTCAGCTCTTTGCGCCCAGCTGTGCTGACTATATAAACAGGACTTGTTTTTCTATGCTTTGAAGCCCCCTTTTGTTCATAGGCCGCCTTTCTTTGCAATTGGCAGTAGCTTTCCCTCAAATTCATCTGCAGTGATGTGGCTGAACACAACCTGGTTTGCTCCTTTCTTAAGCCGAGAAATGCAGCCGAGGCTCTTCCTTGCTTAGAGTCCTCTTCATCACCGCGGAAATCTCATTGTGCCACAATCTAGAAAGACAAACGATGTGGATCAGAGACCCTTCCCAGTGAGAGCCACTTCAGAAGAGCTGCATTTGTGTTTGAGGGTTGTTGGTTTTTTTCAAAAAAGGGTGGGGGCGGAATGGGGAAACCAGTCCATGCTTGAAACAGACACCAGTTCCTATCTAGCAGTTGCACCTCTTCCTGGACTTCTGCTTTTCAGTGGCTCAAGCAATCAATTCCCCATAAGTTGCTGCCCAGGTGCATTTCGACCCACAGCTCCCTCCAGTTTTCCCCAAGGCTTCTTGATCTTGTTTTTCTTAGATCTGGAAGCCTCGGGGAAAATTGGAGAGAGCTGCAGGTCAAAATGCACCTGTGCAGCAACTGGTGGGGAATTGATCGCTTGAGCTGTAGAAAGCAGAAGTCCGGTTACAGAGCAACTGCTAGGGAGGAATTGGTAAGAGTTTCTCCAGTGCAGACAGGGACTTCCTTATGTCTGGCTACAAAGACACTAATTTGGGTCAGTGATCTGTATGAGATACAAGTATTCTGTGGTCACACTGGACAGCACTGCACATGTATTATGCTCTGGCCTCCTCTGCAGCCTCAGCTCAAGATCAGTTTGAGAGCCACCGACTGGTTCTGCACCTGCAGCTGAATTAAACTGTAAGAATCGGGGAGGGACGGTGGCTCAGTGGTAGAGCATCTGCTTGGGAAGCAGAAGGTCCCAGGTTCAATCCCTGGCATCTCCAAAAAAGGGTCCAGGCAAATAGGTGTAAAAAACCTCAGCTTGAGACCCTGGAGAGCCGCTGCCAGTCTGAGAAGACAATACTGACTTTGATGGACCAAAGGACTGATTCAGTATAAGGCAACTTCATATGTTCATATGTTCAAATAATCCTCACTGTTTCCAACTACAGGTAGGAAATACCACTTTTGGACGTTCCTCCATGTAAAAAAAAAAGCCTGTAGAAAACTGGACAAACAGGGAGAAAGGCCCTTTCCTTGCTATGTTGTTTTCCACTTGCAGAGAGGAATGTCCCTTCAAAAACAAACAATAAACCTTACAAAAGCATTGAGAAATGTGATCTGCCTGCAGTATGATGTCTGCCCCCTGGGCTCCTCTGCCCTCAGAGATGCCTTAAGGAAGCTCAGCCATTTGCCATAGCTTTTTTTTTCTTTTTGCTGTAAAACAGCTGTCTACTTCAGGAGCAATGTGGCAGCATCAGATGACGCCACCCAGCCCCTTTGCCTTGTTGAAAAAAGGAGGTGGAGGATGGAAAGAAAGAATTCTTGTGATTACTCCTCTTTTTCCCATGGTAAAAGTAAGAGCTGAGCAAGAGCTCTGAAATCTCCCTGCCACTACAGAGTGGGCATAGCTGGAACTGGGAGGGGCCTCCTCCCACCAGAAGGGGTGACAATTTGGCCTAAATTGTGTAGCCCCATCTGGGGAGCAAGTGGGAGGAGTCATGCACCAATGGAGAATCTGGACTGAAGGTTCAAGATTTTAGCCTTCTTTTTAGGGCCTTCCGGAGAAGTCCGGTCCATGGGGGAGAATTAAGGGGGCAAGTTATTTGTTCCACCTCTGTGAGCTCCATGCCCAGCTTCCAAGCATAGCCTTGCTTTGCTCACTAACTAACTAGGTATCATTTCTTCCCAGGATCCACTAAGTTCCACCCTAGCCCATGAGGTTTCATCCCTTGACCAATGAGGTGCCGCTCCTCAGCTGCAACAACAGAAGTGAATGATGTTACATCACTACTGAGTGTTGCCATAGAATTTCTAGTGATTCCTTGAGCAGCATGATGTCACTTCTGGGGTTTCCCCAGAAGTGATGCTATGTCTTGGTCCTTCTGGACTCCAGCTGCTTACCAGCCATTGGCTGGAAACCCTACTTGGTTCCCGCCTCCATTTTGCTCCCATTATGAACCCATGACATTGTGCAGACTATCTGGGAACTCAATTCCCTTAGTTTAAGCACAATGCTTCATTTGCATTCCATATTACAATTTTTAAAAAACCAGTTCTGTGCAGCATTGTAAACAACAAGCCACATGTGCACAAAAACAGACTAATTCAGCCTTGACCAAACAGGCACAATAAACCAGAGTTTGCCAGCACAAAATAAATCTGGCACCCCCTAAAGGAAGGCTCCACACCCTAATGGGAGGCTGCTACTTCATTCATTGTGAGAACTCACCGTACAGACTGGATTCTTCGACAGTGAGTAAGCTCCTCAGCTAGCCCTCTGATACTGCAGTCTGTGATTTTGTTATGGTCCAGACTTTTGAAACAGAAAAAGCAACAGAAAAGAACTCAGTCACCTCCTTGTTTTATCCAATGAGCAGGGTTTAGACCAGGGGTGTCAAACATGTGGCCCCTGAAAGGCTCCTATCAGGCCCCCAAGCAACTAGCTGTTGTTTGCTTCCTTCTACATCACGGCTTGCTCAATCGCACAGGAGCTAAAGAGCAAAACTGTTTTCTCCATTTGCTGAGGCTCCTCCCTTGCGGAGGAACACGAGGAGGCAGAGCTTGCTTTGCCAGGCTCTCTCAATCGCACAGCAGAGCTACTGAGCCAAGCCTCTCTTCCTTCTATTGGCTGAGGCTCTTCCCCCTCCTGGTCCCCTGGAGAAGGAAGGAAAGAGCCAGAGCTTCCTTTGCCCAGTTCCCTGGATCCCATGGGAGAAATACAAAGAAAGCACCTTTAAGACCAATAAGTGCTAATGTTTTAAGCATACTTTAAGTTTTTTTAAAAAAAGCTTAAATTGTGTTCGTCTGTGTCCTTTATAAAGTTTATATCTCTGTTTACCTAATCTTAAATAGATACATACATGGCCCAGCCCAACATGGCATGGCCCAACAAGGTCTCATTTATGTCAGATTTGGCCCTCATAACAAATGACTTTGACACCCCTGTTTTAGACAGTATCACATACAGCCTCACTCGGTGTGAACACAAACCTTAAAAAATTCAATGGTCATTTTGGATGGGATCACCTGAGAGATTTGGCATGACGGCATCCCAGCTCTGAAAAAGCTGGTTCTCTTTAATCCATGCTGCGGCATTCATATAGCCCCGCCCTGCTGCCAGGAGAGGCACAAGCCAAACACATGCAAGGGTTGCATTCAGACTGCTCATGCACATGTGCGATGGGTGCAGTGTGTGCCTGGCCACTCAGAAAGCTGGGAAACGTGGCCTACATACATTTTAGAGGTTTGGTACTGGAAAGTTCCCAGTAGCTATTTCATCCTGTCCCAGCCCATCCTAAGATGAGGTAGGTATAAGTGTGATTCAGGGGGGCAGATGTGCACGTGTTATCACACACATTAAATCTGGATGAAAGGCACAGCTAGGTTGGGCCAAATCTCTTTTGTGATCACACCTTTTTTGTCTACATGTGCATAGTAAATACATGTGCTGCCCTGATCATACACCACAGCAATTGTGTGTGTTGAGAGGATCTATGAGTGATTGGTATTTGCAACTAATATCTGAAAAGGGCAATGAGTGCTATATGGCCCATTTCACTCTGCCTCTGCTACTCCACATTTTTGATCAGTCATAGAGCAGACATTGTTAAGCTAATCTCACTATTCAGCCAGATACCTCAAAGGGCTGCATTCCTTCCATCTGGCAGCAAGTTGCCGTATGGTAGAGTTCCTAACTGGCACAGTCAGCCCCTGACATGGAATCTTGTGCAAAGCCAGGGATTCCCAAAGCACCACCAGAATGTTATATTCCAGCAATCTCCTTGACATTGCAAGGGTCCTGGGTGGAAGGGCCAGTGGGGGATACACCTCAGATCAAGTCACAGTGGTGTCTCAGAGCAGCAAATTTCCTGGCCACCAGGGCTTTTTTGTAGAAAAAAGCCCACCAGGAAGTAATTTGCATATTAGGCCACACCCTCTGACACCAAACCAGCTGGAACTGCATTCCTGCTCAAAAAAAGCCTTGGTCCTTGGTATCCAGGGGCATCCACATATCAATGGATATTGAGTTACCATAATGCTACAGTAACCATTTGCAATTAGACTGTCTTGCCTGTACACAAAAGAATAGTGGCGAATGATTGCAGCTATGGTGCAATATCCAATGGCATTTGGATGCAGCTCCATTGTTCATTCTTTACTTGAAGGACTTTGAGCACACAGTGACTTCTACTCACTCCAGTATTCTCAGTCTCTCCATCCCTGGAAGAATCTTGGCCAGTTCCAGGGTGCTTTTATCACCAAGTAAATTCCAAGACAGGCTACGGAAGGCAAGAAGAACCAAGGTAAGTGAATCAACCAGTTGGAGACAGCATCTAGGAGCACCCTATGCCAGAGCTTTGCTAACATTAACCAAGATGGGGCTCGTGCTGGTCTGAACCCTTAATATGCCACTTCGTGCGATGAGAGAAGTAAAAGCAAGAATTAAATGCAAACAATTAAAATTAAATTGCCTAGGCACCCAAGGCATAATAGACCACAGAAATATGAATGGAACCATAGGGAGGGAGGGAACTACTGAGTGGAAAAATGGGTATACAGATGGATGTAGAGTATATAGGAGCAGAACTGTGTGCCAGGGAATATCAGGGCATTGCAACAGAACTGCTATTGTACAGTGAGAATTTAAATATTCAGGCTACTTGGGAGCCTAAATCAACCACCCACTGAGATGCACCACACAACATCTTCGTGTGATTCACTTGTGTGATCTTACTTCATTCCAACAATCCTCTGCTGGGGATTGGTAATTCTTCCTTATTGACTACACTGGGTGAAATTGGATCATCCCATTACACTTGATGAAAAGGTGCCCATTGTATCTCTGTACAAGTCAGTGCTCTGGGCCTGCTTTCTTTCAATCAGCATGCTCAGAACAGTGGATTCATGCAGAAATACAAGGATTGGGGTTGTTGTCTGTGGGCAAGTAATTCTTATTCTCACTCAAAAGGGAAGATCTTTCAGATGAATTAGGTTTGCCCTCCAATTTCAATTCAGGAAACAAGTATGCCACAGCTAGCAGAAGTCAGGGACAATCAGAGCACAAGGCACTGGTCACCTGCATAGTCAGGAAAATGATTCTTGTGCCAACCAATCAAGATGGGGCACAGCACTGATCCCAAACAACTACAGTAGCTCTAAACTTCTGATGAGCGATCAATCATGCTGCAAGTGACCCCTGGAAGTGACTCTGTATTTCCATAGCTGCAAATGCACTGTAAAAACCACTGGATGAATTTCATGGTGAATTGTATCTGCATTCTGTTTAAGGCAATGAAACATTCTGAGAAATGACATGATCTTAAAAGAGGAAGAAAGAGGGAGAGAGCACACATAGAAAGTCTCAACTGTGTGTTTTGCATACTGGAACAGGGTCATGTGGTTTTTAGGGGTGTGCATGGGGGGGGGGGAATTGGTATTTTGGGGGGTTCAGATAAACAAAAAAAAATACTGGAAAACTGGAGGGAGATGTGGGTCAAAATGTGGCCACATAGTGACTAGTGTGGAATTGATCAGCTGAGCCAGGGAAGGAAGAAGCCTGAGGGTGAGGTGACTGTTACTGCAGAATCAGTCCTGATGTTATGGCAGAATCCAGCAAGGACAAAACTAGAGGCCAGTTCCTACGGTGCCCTAGAAAGCTGTTCTGCAGGGCTGCTTCCCACATCACTCCTATCACTCCCAAAGGCAGGAACCACATGGATTCTTCCCCATGCTTTTGCGGAAGGGTTGCCAGGTCCACCTGGCCACCAGAAAGGGATGGGGGGTGGGGACAGGGTGGCCAGCTCCAGGTTGGGAAACTCCCGGAGATTTGGGGATGGAGCCTAGGGAGGCCAGGGACCTCAGTGGGGTACAGTGCCCTAGAGTCCACCCTCCAAAGCATACATTTTCTCCAGGGGAACTGTAGCTGGAGATTAGGTATAATTCCCGGGGATCACCAGGTCCCACCTGGAGCCTGGCATCCCTAATGGCAAATTCCTGCATCATGAATTCACGGGAAGTAGCCACAAGAATGCAACTCATGCCACAGCCCCATCTGAGCCAGCTCCAAGATTAAGCCATGAGACACATTCCCTGCTTTGTACTCACACAATCTCTTCAAGCAGAGCACAGCAGCTAAGCCCAGAGGCAAGGGGCTTGTAAGCAGAGTCAGTGATTCCACACATCTTCAGCCTGAAAAGAACATACATTGGACATCTAAGCCAGCTTGACATTCTTGGTGCTGTAGAATCTGAAGGATCCACGGTCGCTGAATGCTAGCTAAGAGTCTTCCGGCTAACACCTTTCAGTTGTACCCTCCACAACTGTCTACTAAAGTCCATTCTTTCTCTAGAGTAGTTCTCAGCTTATGGAATAGGCTTCTTGATGGGGAGAAAAGAGCTGTCTTCAGAGGTTTTAAGGAGCACTGCACATAGCGTTACTTCTGAGCTAAGTTAGTGTGAGCAAGATCACAATTTTTTAGCTTCCAGCTCACACATTTTTGTCTTAGCTCAGAAAGGATGGCGCCAGAGCAAACCAATTTATGCAGTAGCAAATCGCTTGCTCACAACTTTAATGCCAGTACCTCACTGTTGAATTTTTGCTCACTACACTCCACAGCTCAGAGGGAGTATTGACTGCAAGGCCATTTTATTTCTGAGGGCTTTTGACAGGTTTTTGTGTGTGTTTTTAATCTAGGAACTATAAACTGTTTTAAAGGGAAAGGTGTGGTAGGAATATTTTAATAAATGACTCTCCTCAAGAATTTCACAGAATGACAATTTTGCCTATATACACAAGCTGCTGGATATTGTGCCTATGGAATTGTTTGAAGCTATATTATGCACAGGAAATTGCAGCTGTGAATGTCTGCTGTAGCACACTAATAGTGAGTTCTCCGATGCCATGAAATGCTGCCTTTTGTGATTTTTTTAAAAGTTTACACAGCATAGTTCATCTATGCATTTTAAACACAGCACTGCTGCAAAAAGGTGAGGGTGGGGTGGGCAGCTGATTCTTGCCCCACATTCCTGAAAGTGAGAGTGATGTTCTGCTTCAAAAACTCAATGAAAAGCTCTGTGCTACAAATGACAAGAGAACCCAGAGTCCTACATTCAAGACATCCAGAATCATCTATGCCAATTAAGCACATTTGTACAAAGTTGCCCATTTTGCAGACTTCGATCTGCTTCCAACAGCCAGGTCATGTGCAGGATTCTGATGTATCTGGCAAGTTCCAGGACAATAAGAGAGTCAAATGAAAGGCAATGTTTGTTCCCAAATGGAATCTAGGTTCCCCCAACTCACTTCTCATTCATGTCAGTAAGACAGGGGCTGCTGGGAACAGAGTTTGGGCCAAATTTGGGTCAGAAATGTGTGGGGGAAGAGAGAAGAGGCTTCAGCCTCCCCCCATATCATTTGCCCAATGTGAAACAATCCTGGAGGGTCTAATTTGCCTTGTTAAGGGGACCACACATGCAGCATCAATGCACATGGAATCCCAATTAGACAAACAGCACCCCAAGTCCATTTGAGGTCAGGAAAATGCAGGGTAGGAGGAGATTGAAGCCCCTTAACCCCCTACACACTGTGGTCCCAATTTGAAGTAAGCCTGGTGGCACGTGGGATATTAGATCCCAGCCACCGCTGTCAGACTGACCTAAGTGAGTGTTGGGTCAAGGGGAACCAGACCCAGCTCAGGAAAATAAAGTCACATCTAGTTGGACCTTAAAGAGTTTGAGTCTTTGGGTGGGCTGCAGGAGCAGGGAGCAGTGAACGAAACTCTTGAGGGAGAACCTGAACAGACCTACAGCTACTGAAATCCAGCCCACTAGTTGTTAGAAGTTCTTCAAAGCTCCCTCTAGCTCTGGAGATTTGCTCCAGTGTTGCCCACCTGTTTTCAGCCTTTGCTTGGCAGGCGTAAGTGCTAGAAGAGAGTGGTGTGGGGTTAGGGTTAGTGTGCTGAACTCAGAGCAGAAACTCCTGGTGTTAGATCTCTTCTCAGTTTTCACTTGGTCAGTGCCGGATTAAACCCTGTGGTGGCTCCTAGGCAGCCAAAATCTTGGGAGACCCCTTGCAAATTTTCTCAGAGTTGGAGCAACCACCCCGCTGCCCATGACCCCTGCTGCAGCCTGCAGGCACCTTCTCAAAAGTCCCTTTGACAAAGCTGCAGGGGAAAGGCAGAGAGAGGCAAACTTGGTGACAATGCCAGCAGCAGCCACACCAGGGAAGGTGGGCAAAGAATGGCTCAGTTGCTGGCTGGGAGGGCAGCAAGCAGAAGGAAAACCAGGAGGGCAAGCCATCCCGGGGCCCCTAAACACATGGGGGCCCATAGGTCAGTGTCTACTTGGCCTAATCGTTAATCCGATCCTGCACTTGGCAACTTTCCATAAACCACATCATCTCTCGGCCTAACTGAACCAGTTGGTCGTGAGGAGCAAACAGAAACACCATGTACCCCACTCAGAGAGCTTTGGGGAAAAAACAGGATGTAGGGACAAAAGACATACTACATACAGAAATGCTTAAAGATGAGATCATTTGGGAATCCCAAACAAACTATAGCCCCATCAACCAGAGCATACTGCCTCCCTGCAAAGAAGATTAGTTAAGAGAAAGACTTACTCAATCCTCCTCAGTTGTGAAGACTTCGCCATCCCCTCTGCGAGGGCTTGGACCCCCTTGTCCCCAATGAAATTTTGTGACAAACTGCAAGAGTAACAAAGATGATCAAGTTGAAGTATTTCATTTTTAATACTTATTGTCTGTCAGAATAATTGTTTTCCACTGCTTATAACTGATGAATGGCGTGGATCCTGTGGTTCTCATCCATCAAACTAGAAGCCATTATGTCAGTGCGAGTTTTTCTATAAAGTTGCGGCACACTGTTTGCAGGAAGGATACCATCATAATATCCAAATTGACTTCTGCTTGTGCAAGGTGTAACACTAGCACTCGTATCCTCGCCTGGTTTTTAATTTTTTTAAAAATGTAATAACACAGTTAAAGGGCTGGATCCAGACTAAATTTTCCACTGATGGAAGAGGAGGTGTAACTTCTGTTAATTCCCCTTCCTGCTGCAAACCTGATTTGTGACACGTGCCATTCATAAGGGTCTCCTAGGACCCCCATTTGGGTCCTCTCCAGTCTTTCAAATGTAAAACCTCAACAGTTTGGGATAGTGCCCCCTGGAAAAGCCTCTTATACCAATAACTTCTGAGGAGGAAAAACAAACATCTTCTGCTGTCTTTTATTATTATTTTTAATTATTATTTTTTACCTCAGCTCCTGTATTTGTGGACATTCAGACAGAGCTCTGGCCAAGTGAGAAATTCCCTCAAAGTCAATGTTGCAGGAAGATAGGCTGGGGAGACAAGAAAAATGGCTTGCAGTATCCGCACACAATTTTCACATGGTATCTATTGCTTAATTGAAAATCAGGTGATCTAGTAAATACTTATTGGTTCCTACTGTCAACTGACACCTAGATATCTGGTTGCTGCAGTACCACCTAACCAGGGGTGTGCAAAATATTTTTTTTCCTGATTCAGGCCTATTGGATCCAAAAAAATCACTATTCCTGAATATTCCTAAATACCAGTATCAGTATTGTATTGGTATTCCAGTAAATAGTTGGGAAACCCAAATTTATTCAGTTCCATTATACCCTATGGGGACCATCTCAACAAAGTATAATAGAGAACTGATCTGTTTAAATTAAGTTTAATTTAAATTAAGCTTAGTTTAGTTGGCAAGTGAATTCAGAAGGCATTTAAATAGTCTGCCATTTCTTTAAATGCCTTCTAGCCACGCCTGAATAATATCGGCTTTTATTCGGGCATGGCTGTTTTGGTAGCTGAATCAGACTATGTAATCTGTATTTAGCTGAATAAATACCTGAAAATTACCAATAGTATTTATTCTGCTCAGTGTATAGAGCATGCACACCCCTACTTCTGACTGTTTATTTACTGAAAAGTAGATTTTAGGAATTCAGTCAGGAGCAGAGGAGTGGTGAGGAAGAGAAGAAGATGATGATGATTTTGGATTTATATCCCCCCCTATACTCTGAATCTCAGAGTCTCAGAGCTATTTTACTCTTCCATTCCTGCCATTTGTCTGCTCAAGATCATCCTCCCTCAAGTATACAGACTCTGTTTCTTTTTCCCTCATTGGGAGAAAAGCAGCTGGGGATGAATCTGTGTGACCTACATGAACTACTGCAATCAAGAGGAAAGGATTGAGAACATCCAGAAAGAATGGGAGTGGATACAATTGTGCTGCTCCATCAGTGGAAGGAAATATGCTGGTTGGAAGAATTCTGAATGCACAGCTGGCACATTGGCATCCAACCCTGTGGTGTTCATCTGGACTCCACTGGATGCATCTTTTGATAGGACAGGGGAACCATCTCCACCTCCTGAGCCACTTGCTGTGGCATATGACAAATCTCTCCTTAACTGGATTTGGTTCACACATGCATTTCAATAACTTGATTTCTCTGCACCTAATACTTCACACTGGGGGACCATGGCTGAATGTGTGAATTAACTCTGTTAAAAAACAACAACAGTTGAGTTGACGCTTGCTGTTTATGAAAAATGTACATCTGGTGATTAATCTCTGCTGGATAATTCACATGTGCAGGCTACGACTGGAAGTTCCCATCAGCAAGTAATGGACATGTGCATATGATCCAGCTCAAGAATAAGCAGAGATATAGATAAGCAGAAGGAAGCAGCCGCTGGTACAGAAAAAAAGGTAATAGAAAATATTGAATTAAGCCAAGACACCTACTGAAGGACTTTCAAATGGTGCACCGAAGGCAGAATTGCAGCAAGTTTTACCACGGTCTCACATCCAAGATCGTTCTCAGATAACCTGAAAGGAAGCAGAAGGTGAAATCAGTTGGAGAGGCTTGACATGTTCAAGTATGCTGAGGAACAGGGGATTTGGGCTTTTTAGAGGGATCTGTGGAAAACCAAGAAGCATCAGACTTACCTGAGCTCTTCCAGCCTCTCGCTGCTAGCCAGAGCTTCCACAAAACATTGTCCTCCCAAACAGCTGATGCTGTTATGTGATAGGCTAAAATGATTGCAGATATGTAAGACATAAATAGTAACAGGCCACAAAAGATGCAAGTTGCAATTGGCTTATGGCAACCCCAACAAGGGGCTTTCAAGGCAAGTGAGAAGCAGAGATGGTTTGCTTTTGCCTTTCCTATAATCCAGATCTATAGTTTGTAGATTCTAAGCAAGTGGCAAAGAGAGACTCACTTGATTTGCTTCAAATTCTTCATTTCTGGAACAGCTGTGGCTATTTCTTTTACTCCAGCATCCTTAATCTCATTGTAGCTTAAACTTGAAAAGAAAAAACAAACAAAGCTAATTTAGAAAAAAATTATAGCACAATTTACTAGTTTTTTATTTCAGAAGAGTCTGCATATTTAGAAATTTCCTTATTTAGTGAAGCCTGATGAACCACAAATGTTCAGAAGACTTTAGATGAAGAGAGTTCCCTGAACTCCAGCATTTTTTTTTTTGCCTTTAAAAAAAGGTCGTGTCAGGAAGGACTGATTCTGCTTAAGACCATTACACAAGAGGAGGGTTAGATTAGATATAAGCCTCCCTCTCCCCAAACACAAAGACTGGTTCCTCACTAGTGGTTCCTCCACCCCCAGGCTTCTGTTTTCCATGGATCAAGCGATCAGTCTCCAATAGTTGCTGTGCGGCTACATTTTGATTCGTGCCTCTCTCCAATTTCCCTTGCAGCTTCCAAATCTTAAAAAATAAAAAAGAGCAGGAAGCCACGAGGGAAATTGGAGGGAGCTGCAGATCAAAATGTGCCTGCGCAGCAACTCTTGGGGAATTGGTTGCTTGATGCAAGGAAAGCAGAAGTCTGGGGAGCAGAGTGACTGCTAGTGAGGAATTGGTCACAATGTTTTCCCACCTTGTGCCCAAATGTTTTCCCCAACAGGGAAAACAGGGGCTTCCTGGGGCCACTTAAAGCCTGGAAATTGGTGCAGCAGGGAAGGTGCCCTCATATACTGTAGTCCCAATCCCAATTTTGTCCCATTCTTATACTGCCCAATGTAACATTTGTTTGGCTTTGGGGCAGAAGCTCCTTTTCTAGCCTTGCTACATACAAATCCTTCTAATCGGAGCTGATCCTGAGAACATCTTACAATTAACCCAAAAATTATGTCCATTGCTCCTGGATTCTGTTCTTGGTCTTCCCACCATTACTTCAATCAGCTGGCTAGGTTCTCTGTTTACAGCCTACATGCATCTTTTATATTAGCCCTGATGGATCTGTCTTTGCTGCTGCTTGAAGTTGTTAATGTGATTCAAAAACTTATAAGGGTGACCTCAGATCTGGCAACAACCACCAACCCCTTAGCCTCAGGAACTGCCTTAGGAAATACTATACAGTATTTAAGAAGTGACTGAATCATTATGATTCATGATCCACAGAGCTAATCTCATTAGCAAATTTTAGAGTCTAACAATATTGGACCTGATGCTATAGATCTGGTTATGGCTTTGGCAACTACAATAAGAGCGTGTTCTCATTTAGACTGTATGGAATTCAAAGAATTCCTCCTTCAATAATGAACTGGGAGCTCAGGAGTGGATCTCAGACATGTGGTAGGAATTGGTGGAATCCCACCTTTTATTTAAGAAATCAGTTTGTGCAATTCTAGCACCTGAGCCCATTAAAGATTTGATTCATAAATATCAGTGGGGGAGAAAAATAAGCAAAGAAAATGTGCCTACTTGATTTCTTCCATGTGAATGGCATTCCTCAAAGTTTCAGCAAGATGCGGATAGACTTCACTATGAAGACTGTTATTGTTCAAACTGGAAAACAGCCATGAAATTACCAGACATTAGTCATCGATACTGCAGAAGGTCATGGTGCCCCAGTGAGAGGATATTTATTTGTTTGGTTAAAACAGAGGCGTCAAACTCATTTGTTATGAGGGCCAGATCTGACATAAATGGGACTTTGTGGGGCCAGGCCATGTGTGTCATAAAATGTAATGCCAGGTAGTGGAGATATAAACTTTATAAAGGACACAAACACAATTTTTAAAAAAAAAATTTAAAATAAAACATGCTTAAAATAGCACTCTTGCAATATTTTGTTTATTTAACTGTCTCTGATAACTGGCAACTCTTGCTATGAGAAACCTCAGCCAATAGAAGGAAGAGAGGCTTGACTCAGTAGCTCTGCTGTGTGATTGAGAGAGCCTGAAAAAACAAGCTCTCCCTCCCCCCCTTCCTCCCCAAGGGAAGAGCCTCAGCCAAGGAGAAAATAGAGGTTTTGCTCCATAGCTCCTATGTGATTGAGCAAGCCTGGCAAAGCAAGCTGTGATACAGAAGGAAGCAAGAGAAGGAAACAGATGACAACCAGTTGCTTGGGGGCCTGATCCGGCTCTCGGGCTGCATGTTTGACACCCGTGGTTTAGAACATTTGCATACCCTGTTTTTCTCCTGACACTGCCAAGACCAAAGGTGGGTGACAACAGATACAACATTAAAAACAAATGTAATAAATAATTAAAACACATAATTAAAAACAGCAATCATGTTGGCCTGCAGCAGAAGAGCAAGAGTACAGTAACACTTTAAAGACCAAGAAGACTTCCAGGGAATAAATAAAGGGTATAGCTCCTTTTGTCAGCTCTAGGATCTGTTGAAAACTTATATCCTGGAAAACTTGTTGGTCTTTAAAGCGCTTCGTATGAACCTTGCTCATCAATAAAAACAGGTAATTAGAACAAGAAAATGATGTTCTGGAAGCCGATTTAATGTTCACTGATTTCTCAAGTGGGCCACAGGGTGAAAACAAAAATGTAGTGTTTTAACAGCGCTCACAGCAAGACCATCATCTACAGAGTAGTCTCAGCTTCAGAACATAACTTTTGAACACATACATACCAGCAGGTCAGATGTTTGTTTACCTGCCAATCTTGACCCACGTCTCGCACTATAAATATTATTACTGTGTGATTATATATTTACTTATATAGGTTAATCCTTCACATTCTCAAGAATAATTGAAAAAACAGTTGCAAAACTGCTCCATAGATTTGCAGAGAAGTGTATTGCAGACGTCCCAGGCATTTCCCAACAGGTACTTCCACAACTGACTTTTCCCTAATTCATCTTACACAATACTTTTGCCAAAGTTTGCTCTTGGACAGGAAAAAATGTATTGAATATGGTGAGGGTGCTTTCAGATCAACCCCAATGTTACTGAAGCATTAACAGTGCAATCCTATGCAGAGTTACTCCAGTCTAAGCCTGTTGGCTTGAATGGATTTAAACTGGAGTAACTGCACAGGATTGCACTGTCTATCTTGATCCATAATTCCTCTGCAGGCATACTGTGATGGACAGAAGGCTGATCTGCTCCTGAAGGGAAAAACAGCCACTCACTTGAGACTATGGGAGTGCTACTCCAGCATTCAGTCACCTTTGAGAAAAGAGGGTGGAATGTTGGAGGGAAACACAGCAGGAGAGAGTTCAGTTCTGCTTCAGGGAGAGAGCTGTGAGAGCTCAGGTTTGGCTCAGGAAAACAGCAGACCAAGTGAAGGGTAGCTCTGCTTGGTAGTTTGGCAGGGTGGTTTAACTCTGTTTCTGACAGAGAATAGAGTACTCAATTGTGAGGTCTGTCTCTTGTGCCATTTATTCTGACTCTTGGGAAAGAGCAGTCTGGTGTGGGTGAAATCCTGTTTGTGTGTTAGGATTCAACCTAGTGGTTAAACAATAAAAGCCTGTTTAGAAGAAGAAGAGATTGGATTTATACCCTGCCCTTCACTAATCAAAGGAGTCTCAGAGCATCTTACAATCTCCTTTCCCTTCCCCTCTCCACAACAGACACCCTCTGAGGTAGGTGGGGCTGAGAGATCTCTTCCAGAACTGCTCTTGAGCAGAACAGTCTTGAGAGAACTTGTGGCTGACCCAAGGTCACATCAGTAGGTCTATATGAAGGAGTGGGGAATCAAACCTGCACACTTAACCACTACACCAAACTGACTCTTGAAAGTATTAAAAAAATAGAAACTACTCTGAATTACTGTGTCTCAGCCAGGTTTCTCTTTGGTCTGTCTGGTGACATCTGCTGCTGATCTGTTCCTTGAAACCTACTTGTAAATAAATAAATTGTCTTTGTTGTTAATATATAATTCCTGCCTCTATATTCTACTTGTGCACCACAAAACTTACCCAAAACCTAGATACTTACTACCTTTAGATAACATCTGGTATCTGAGGGGGAAGGTTTATAGTTTAAAATAAACCTGATTCCCTCCCCCCCCGCAAAAAAAAATAATAGGTTGTGTGGTTCCTCTCAGTTGACAGAAATAAGCCTGTCCCACAAATATCAAAACGAGTGCTGGAAGTTTCCTCCTACAGCTTCTTGAAGTCATATGGGTTCTGCTGTTTATCACTCTGGATGATTTCTCTTAGATTTCCCATTTAATGGGCTGGGCAAGTCAAAGATGGTAGGCCTTAATGGTGGCATAAAGAAGATCCCCAAGAAATTGGCTTGGACCTTGACTGACAGATATTACTTACACCAGTCTTCTCAGGAGAGGCAGCGCAGACAGTCTTGAAATCAGTTTCAGAGCACCTCCATTTTCAAGATTCAAAAAGCCAAGGCTAAGAAATAGGCAGAGGATGGTACAGGAACAAGTATTAGTCATGGCATATCTGAAAATCATTGCAAAGAGTTAATCTGTGGGAGACACAACTGGGAGAAAGGGACGAATGCTAAAGAAAATCCTTTCTTTAACCTTGCAACTTGCAACAAAAATCCAACTGGATGGATTTTACAGCCTGCAGTGATCCCCAATAAAAAACCAGGAGAGACTAAACCATTCTGCAGTTCTGGAGTGCTTGTAAAACTTCTAAACCCTGTAGCGAGATCTATTTGGAAATGAACTTAATAAAAAGATGGCTGATTGATTGAGGTTAACTCTGAGGAGGAAAAGAATGTTCCTGCAATTCCTTTGGGAAGCCTCAAGGAGTTTACTGACAGAATGCTTTAGGAAGGGTCGCCACTGGTATTTTTTTATATTGTATTGTCGTATGCTTGAGGGGTGGGGAGGAACTGTAAGACTATAACAGCCTTAACCTGGATTGTCCATGCTGGCCAGATCTTGTCAGATCTCAGAAGCAAAGCAGGAGCTGCTACAACTAGTATTTGGATGGGAGACAGCCAAGGAATATTAGGATTTGTGACGTGGAGCCAGGCAATGGCCAACCACTTCTTAATGTCTCTTGCCTTGAAAACCCTATGGGATCACCACAAATCAGTTGTTACTTGATGGCACTTTCCACCACCAAGACTTTAACAAGGTCCTTATCATTTAAATCACCAGAGTCCCATATCAATCAGAAGGCAAACTAACTTTATGCTTTTCAAGCGGAGTTTTCCTTCCAGAGCATCCACTAGATTACTCAAGTCCTTGGTGCCAAAGTTGCATTTGGATAGGCTAGAAGGAAAATATCATAATAAGCTGATGCCATGAATAATGATGCAAAAAGGAGAGAAAATGGTAACCTGGAATTATGTAATCAACATACCAGTAATCGCACCAGTAATTATCACAACAGTACCAATCGCACCAGTAATTATTACACTTAAAAAGCTAATTACTTGCTATTTTATTAATATTTTAATAATAGAGTTCTCAACCTACAAGGAATTCATTGTTAACCTCCAATCTTATACCCCCCAACTTCAGTGTTAAATAAACTGGTGTTTGATTCATTCCATGCCAGAGGTTAGGCATCCACAGTAATCACATGACGGATATTAGACTTACTTGATCTCTTCAATGGCATGACATTGACTCAGTGCTTCAGCCATGAGCTTAAATCCAAAGGGAGATATCCTGCAACATGTCAGTCTGTAAATTCAGAATCACAACAGGATGAGAATAACACTTCAATAATGAGTCCTCCAAAAAGTGGTCTGATGCATCCTTTAGGATCCTCAGGATGGAAAAATGGAAGTAGATTTTTCAGAGGGCACAAGACAGTTGTATCTTTGGATATTGATTTAAACACTTGTACTCGCCCTATTGTTTTACCAAGAAAAACCCAAAGTAGCTCCTGATAAGCAACACAATCAACATTATAATCTACAGTTCAATTTAGCAGTATTTTATGGGATAAACAAATAATAATAAGTAATGTATTAGATAAACAAATAATAATAAGTAATATATTAGAGAGGCTGGTCTGCAGTAATGAAGCAAGAACCATGAGAAAGCCCTGCTTCCAAGCACGGTTAATCAGATTGCTCAAGACAAGGGAATGATCAAAAAGAAACTGGTGGGCTGATCTTCACATGGGCTGATCTATGACAACACAACATTCATATCGATCTACTTGGGAAGAGTCACAGCATATAACATGTCCAGCTCCTTTTTTAGTCTTGAGCATTATATGATCCACATACATTTTGTGTTAATTTTTAAACACAAGACTGCTCTCACCCTACTTCAAAATCTATAAGTACAAGAGCATGAAATGATGCCTGTAGGTCTTGGAGCATCCCATAATCTTCAGAGTTATTTACATATAACCTGTGCTTCTATGTAAGCTTTGAAACAATTTTCATAGAAAGAAATCCCAAGTTTAGCAAACAATGTTGTGGAAAATATTTAGCAAGGAACAAAGCAGCCCAAGAATAAGAACATTTGTATTTAGTAAACTGTGTAGCATTCTCAAGGCATATGATCCAGGGAACAAATACCCAAAATCTCATTTCCCTACAGGAAAGTTTCAGAGCTTTCTCTGGGATTAATTAATTATGTTTCATTAAATGGCTGATGGCCCTGAACTGGTTGGTCCAGGCTAGCCCAATCTTACCAGATCTCAAGAGTTAAGTAGGGTCGGCCCCAGTTTGTATTCGGAAGGGAGACCAACAAGGAAGTCCAGGATTGCTAGGCACAGGCAGGCAATGGCAAAGTTTGTCCCTCACCTTGAAAACCCTATAAGGTCTCCGAAGTTGGAAGTTACAGTGCCACTTTCTACCATCCAATAGCTGATTACGTTGGGATAGGGAAGGAATAATAAGTTCATAAATTTGTTGGGTTCTTTTTTATTGCAAGTATGTACATTTTCACTATTATTCTCTGCTCCACTGGTTTGCAATAGTGAAAGAGCATAACAGACAAACCAGAAGGAAATAATATGTTGTTGAAGGCTTTCACAGCCAGAGTTCATTAGTTGCTATAGATTTTCCAGGTAGGGCTGTGGTCTTTGCATTGTGAGACCTGTCGTTTCGCCAGCAACTGTGACTGGCATCCTCAGAGGTATAACCCAGAAAATGGGAGGCTCCCACAAGATAATGACTCAGCCTTACCCCACTTTCCTGAGTAGATATAAATTACCTGCCTACCATCTTCTTCTTACTTTGACCCAGAGAGAACGACAGTTTTCTGGGTTATACCTCTGAGGATGCCAGTCACAGTTGCTGGCGAAATGTCAGGTTTCACAATGCCAAGACCACAGCCATACAGCCCGGAAAATCTACAACAGAAGGAAATAGTTAAATGGCTAAGAGGAAACCAGGGTGAGAAACTTGCATTATTGCAAGGAAATAGTTTGGTCCCACTGGGCCACATGGGATTTACTCTTCAGTAAACACACTCAGGATCTGACTTTGTGAGGGGGGACGGTCAATATTGAATTTTATCAGGAATCTCACCCTAGATTTTTAGAGCAGCGCAGAACTGCATGTGTAATTTTGATTCTAGCTAATTGCTTAGGAGTTACACAAAAGGGACCCCAGCACCAAAACAATCTCTGTCATTCCCTTTCCTTGATGGCAGTATCAGAAGATAGTATCAGCATCTTTCTTAAATATTACAATCATCTACCAACAGCCTGATAGCTTTTAAATATCAATGCATCATTCCCCTTATTTTCAGTTCTCAAATGGGAATAACAGTGAGTTACTAATTTTCAGCTCTGAAACAATCTGATTTCAAGTTTTCCTGATACAGAAGAGAAAGTGGTGTACAGAAAAACTCTGCTTCAAAATAAGGAGTTGAATCCAACCAACTTCTTCACTGGCAGAAGAGAAAGAAAAGGCCCTGTTGAGACACCCAAAAAGCGTGCTACAAATCATGTGGACAATCAGGGCTTTTTTTGAACAGGAACACACAGGAATGCAGTTCTGGCTGGCTTGGCATCAGGAGGTGTGGCCTACTATGCAAATGAGTCCCTGCTGGGCTTTTTCTACCAAAAAACCCCTGTGGACAATTGTCATGTGGGACAAGTGGAGCTTCAGCAAAATGCAGACTCAGGTGAGACTGAGCTGAAAAGCTGATAGGATCCCACCAAACAAGTAACCGTTTTAACAGAAAGGGGGAAACCAAAGCCAAACAACAGGTTATTGGAAAGCATGGGACAACCCATGGCCTTGGACACCATTTTAGAGAAGTAGTTCAGAATTTTAAAAATTATGTGATGCCCTTACCTGGATAGCCCAGGCAAGCCCAATCTCATCAGATCTTGGAAGCTAAGTAGGGTTGGCTCTGGCAAGTACTCAGATGGGAGACCTCTATGAAATACCAGAACTGGAAGGCAGGTGCAAGCTTTATGCAGCCACCTCTCTGAATATCCTCCATGCCCCCAGTAGGGGTCAGTTGCCAGAGGCTGCCATGACTTCCAGGTGCACACGCACACAGAAAAATAAAAAATACAAAAAAACCCAAACCCTGATGTGGCAATGTTATTCCTCCCCCCCCCCCCAATACCATTTAAAATGCCAAAACAGCCATGAAGGGGCTATTTCAGTACTTTACAATGCATGGAGGGGGAGAAACAAGATTGCATGGTGGTGCTGAGCCATGGGTTCAACTAGGACTGAGCCGTCATGGCAATTTTTTTTGCATTTTTGTACTGTATATATACTTTGAAGTCATGTCGGCCTCTGGTGACTGACCCCTATTAGGGACCTGAAGGATATTCAGGAAGGTGGCTGAATAAGTCTGCCCCTGCCTCCCAACTGGGTATTTCAAGGAACTCTCTCATCCAGAGCCAGTTTGGTGTAGTGGTTAAGTGTGCGGACTCTTATCTGGGAGAACCGGGTTTGATTCCCCACTCCTCCACTTGCACCTGCTGGAATGGCCTTGGGTCAGCCATAGCTCTGGCAGAGGTTGTCCTTGAAAGGGCAGCTGCTGTGAGAGCCCTCTCAGTCCCACCCACCTCACAGGGTGTCTGTTGTGGGGGGAGGAAGGTAAAGGAGATTGTGAGCCGCTCTGAGACTCTTCGGAGTGGAGGGCGGGATATAAATCCAATATCTTCTTCTTTTTCTTCATCAGGTACTAGCCACAGTCGTTTCTGCTTAGCTTCCAAGGTCTGACAAGATTGGGCTTGCCTGAGCTATTCAAGCCAGGGCACAATTTTTAAATGGTGAAATCCTCCTCTAAAATGGTGTCTCCAGCCATGAATTGTCCCATACCTGTCCATAATATCTAGCTTGACTCTTAGGGATAAAAATCCTGGAGGTTTTCAGAAACAACCACACAGGTAAAAACATCTCAAAGTAGAAAGTATGAACATTTATGCTCTACATACTCAAGCCTCTTCAGTGCTGGAAAATGCAACAGGGCACTGGAGATGGTTGCTGCTTCGGTGTCTGTGAACTGCACCTCAGACCAGCTGCAATGACAAGAGAAAGGACTAGTTCAGCTGTGCTCATCTGGAAAAACCTGAAGTGACGAAGTTAATAGGAACCCAACTGGGAAGTCCAGTTTAATGGGAATGGAGCATCCCTGAGATCCAAAACAGAAGATTAAAAGAAATACAAAAGCAGGATGTGCAACACAGAAGGGCTTTGTGTGGTTGTGTTGCAAATCTGGGATGAATCTCAAGATAAAGGAAAGTTGGGGGTAGGGAAAGAAGAAAAGCAAAACCCAGCTGCCCAGGAAGGCCATCTTCAACCAGAAAACAGAGGAAAGATCTGCTGCCGCCACCACCCAGGACTGTGCTGAATTGGCTTTGATCTGAATTGGATTTGTGTTAGCATCACTGAAACATATACACTGGAAAATTCAGTCAAGGATCTCCAACATTAGATGCTGTTGATCCTAGAATGATTGCTCCCTCCTCTCCCAAGCAAGGTTTCTGTGCCTTTAAGAGCTTCATAATGAGCAGCAAATCAGCCCATAACTTTTTCTGGACGTGCATACATCAGTGCTTTGAGGGGCATGGTTATGGTAAAGCATCTGCTTTGCGTGCATGAAGCCCCCCCACCCCCATTCAGTCCCTGGGATCTCCAGTGAAAAGGATCAGGCACTGTGAAAGACCTTAACATAAAATCTTGGAGAGTTACTGCAAGTCAGAGTAGACAATGCTGCACTTGAAAGACCAAAGGTCTGACTCAGCAGGAAGCAACTACTTATGTATTTATGTGTTTGCCCGCTAAACTTTCTCCCTGCCTAACAACACAAGAGCCGTTCTGAAAAAAGAAAGTGAGCTGGCAACATCACAGAGAAGCAGCCTCCCTGCTCCCATCCATGCCATACAGGGAGATGTTCTCTCTTTTACATTTGATAACTTTTTTAATATTGCAAAGTGAGGGGGGGACTTACTTTAATGCGCAGAGCTGTTGGCATTTCTCAATGAGCTTCTGCAGGAAGGGCACTCCCTTCGCTTCTAGCTCGCACTGACGCAGCCTGCAGGTCCCAGACAAAAAAATGCACCATTGTGAGTGTCAGTTCCTATCTGCTAGACAGGGTGAGCCCCTAGTCCTTCTCCTGAGCTGGGAACTGGAAAAGAAGGGCAGGAGACAATCCCTGCCATGATGCTACACTTCAAGAGCTTTCCTGGTGCCTTCAAACCACAATTTAACAGAGACAAATCAGTATTGTTCACCTGAGACTGAAGGGGATAAGGTCCAAGTGCCTTTAAAGCCCTGTGTGGGTTCAGGGAAAAGACTGAGACCGATTCCCCACCAGCCTTATGCCACTCTCATGCTCCTCTTCTCTGCGGGGCTTCCGTCGGATTTCACAATATCTGACTTTGCCTTTTTCGCATGGCAAACAGAAACCGGTTTTTAGAGGATCTTGTTTGCTGCGTGAAAGAAGCGGAGCTAGTTGCAGCCCCAGGGCAGATAGTGTGAAATCTGACAGAAGCCCTGTGGAGAAGAGGAGAGTGAGAGTGGCATAAGGATAGTGGGGAATTGGTCTGAGTGACTGGACTATAAAATACTAAAACAAACAACCATCCCCAGGAACACAGCAACGGCCCTCTAATCTCACCTGCTAACTACAGACTCCACTTTCTTCACTGGAGGAGGAAATTCCTGTTCCACTACAAAGAGAGATGCGTTCCTCCTTATCCTAGTTTAAAAAAAAAAGCAAGGAGAATTATATATACCAAAACTGATTTGACTTGCCCTGTATATAGTGCTCAACAGAAGCTATAAATACATAATGCATCTGATCTAAGTATGAACTGTGTAGGTTATACCCTCAGCACCATTCCTCAGTGATCTCTCTGAAAAATTCCTTGTGAGAATTCCCCATGTAATCTGTAACGCTACTACCTTTGCACATAAAAGGCAGGGGAAAGTTCTTAAAACTTCAGTAAGCTTACACATCTGTTCACTTTCAAAATCATCTAAATAATTTCTAGATCAGAAGTCAGAAAGTTCACTGGGGGCTGCCAGATCGCAATGTGGAAACTGACACTAAACCATTACGTTTTTGAGGAACATTCAACAGCCATGGATTCACCCCTTTCTCCTCCTCTCTCCGTATCCTTTTGTTCCATACTGTAGTAACAGCAGCCCTAACATCGATAGCCCAAGCTAGCTCAATCTCAAAAGATTTTGGAAGCTAAGCAGGGTCATCCCTAGCCTGCTTAGTACTTGGATGGGAGACCACCAAGGAAGTTTGTGGCTGTTATGCACAGGCAGCCAATGACAAACTATTTGTTTCTTGCCTCCAAACCCTGCAGTTTGGGTGCCAGTTTCCACAACAGTGGTCACAAAAGCTGTTAAACAGCAGGCAAGGGAGGAGAAAGAGAACAGGAAAAGAGGAAGAACCGGGATGGGATGCCTGGAGAGTCAATCCCCTTGCTTCATTCTGGAATGTAAAAGTATGCTGTTGATTCTCTGGGATGCAACACATGAAGCATAGAATTTTCTCACCCTGAATTTAAGAAAAATGTGATCCTGTACATGTATTCTATGTGTGCCAGTGTGTGAGACTTTTAAACTGGACTGCAGCTTCTACATTAATTCCTCTATGAAGGGTCCTTCCGTTCTGTCGAATAATTATAACAGAAGGATCAGTAGCAATAGCAGCTTCAAGAGACTGATCTGAGAGCCCAAGTGGAATATGCTCTTGAACAAAAACAACACAGATTGGGATGGCATCACTTCTGGACCCAAATTCCCAACGGCATAGCACCAGGCTTGAAAGTAACAACAAAAAGACATCAGACTCTGAAGTTCTATTTACGTGACTTCTGTAATGTTCCCGTGGACTTCAGCAGCCAACTTCAGAAGGCCAAGGAGACTCTCGTTCTTCACCCACAGCTCTTCTATGCTGTGATGAAAGCACAAACAGTCGTTGTTTGACTTTAAAACATTTTTTCCAAATGTGAAGCTTCAATCGTATTTTTTCTCCTGAAAACACACTCTGATGCTAACGTAAAATAAATAATAAATAAAACCAACACACACTGCAACAGATTTTCAACTTCCCTTTCAAGTTCTGATCGGCATTAGCGACTGGCAGCAACGAGAGACTAACTCATGTTAACACTGTTCTCTTTTTTCGGTGCTGCATACAGCATTCAGTACCAGCTTGCTAACCACAAATGCCTTTGGAATGAAAGCTATGTCTCATTTTCATATATCATTATATAGCAGCAAGAGAAATGCTGTAGATAAATTTTTATGATAAATTAAAATCAAGTCTTTTGTCTTTTTCCTACAAATTTATATTTTACAATGTAATCATAATATCTCAGCATTGTAACCAATCTAATATATATAACAAATGAACCCAAACAATCCAATCATAGGACAAAAGCCTACAGATAACAAGTCCAGGGTACCCACATGCAATTCACCAAAGGGTGATTAACATATGGAATTCATTGCCACAGGAGGTGGTGGCAGCTACATGCATAGATGGCTTAAAGAGTGGATTGGATAAACATATAGAGCAGAAGTCCATCAGTGGCTATTAGCCACAGGCAGGGCTTTTTTAATAGCAGGAACTCCTTTACATATTAGACCACACCCCCATGATGTAGCCAATCCTTCAAGAGCTTACAGTAGGCCCTATAATAAGAGCTCGGTAAGCTCTTGGAGCATTGGCTACATCAGGGGTGTGTGGTGCAATATGCAAAGGAGTTCCTGCTACAAAAAAGCCCTAGCCACAGGGTATAAATGGAACTCTCTGTCTGGGGCAGGAATGCTCTGTATTTCTGGTGCTTGGGGGGCAACAGTGGGAAAGGTTCTTGTGTCCTGGCCCCACTAGTGGATCGCCTGATGGCACCTGCTTTTTTTTGGGGGGGGGGCACTGTGTGACAGAGTATTGGACTGGATGGGCCTTTGGTCTGATCCAAATAGTGAAGATGCTTTTAACAGATTAAAAGAATAACAGGCTTGGTTTATGGCTATCATCTGCTTGGATTCAACTGCAAGTGGGGGAGGCAGCACTATTTCACATGCTGGTTTGCTACCCACCCTCTATATATCCACCTGATATTTCTGGTTTCATTTCATTGACCGATGAAGTGTGCACACACACTAACAGCTCACACCTTGAATAAAAGTTTGTTGGTCTTCAAGGTGCCACTGGACTCTTACTTTGCTCTATTGCTTCAAACTAACATGGCTGCGACTTGGATAAGAGAACAGCCAGAATCCTTACCCCATCCTTAGCACACCTGTAGGTTTCCTTGGGGCCTTAAACAGAGCCTCTGCATCTCTGAGTGTCAGGCCATTATTAACTGACCTAGGAAGGAGAAGGAGAAAGGATTTTTGTTTAGATGCTCCCTAAGTGGTCAGAGCAGAGCTTCATGTCAGTCAAAGCAAGTGTCCACTATCTGAATAGCCCTCAATAATCAGGCCTCTTGCTGAGATTCAGAAAAGGTTTATCGATAGAGAGAGTCATACCTATTGTAATGTGTCTATCAGATCTGTCTATACCTGGGAGATCCAGATCTATATACCCTCTCCTAGGCCATTACCAGCCTGTTAAGTGGTCAGAGCAAAAAGCTTGTGCAAAGTAACAGTAACAGTTTCTCACCCAGCCCCCCATTGCATGCTACCAGGTGCCAAGAGAGTCTCTGCTAGGAGATATCATGTCCTTGAATTCCAGACATGAACCTCCCTGCCAGGGTAGAGAAAGTACTTCATGTGTTACAAGCAAAAGAGAAAGCAAGCAGGCAAAAGCAGCACAGCACATACTCCCCCAACATTTCCATCAAAGGTACAGCAAACAAACGACCCAAGGGCAGGGGTGGCCAGATTTGCTTAACATAAGAGCCACATGCAGTAAACATCAGATGTCTGAGAGCCGCAGGACAGGCAGATAGGCAGGCATGTAGATAGGGGATGGGGGGGGGGGGACATAGAAAGAAAGCAACTTTCACTTTAAATGCATTATCCAAGCCACCAACTGGCTTGGCTTGGAGAAGTGATTTAAAGAGAGAAATGTTTTCTCCCAGATGGCTGATGGGGCGGTGGGGGCTTCAAGAGCCACGCAATATGTGTGAAAGAATCACATGTGGCTCCCGAGCCACAGTTTGGCCACCCCTGCCCTAGGGTCTCCAGCAAACACATGGCAAAGCCCCTTGACACTGAGCCACTATCCTACTCACGTAAAATCAGTCAAGGAGAAGCACTTTCCTAGCACGGTTGCCAGCTGTTCTGGTTGGAAGCTGCATTGCTTTAGCCTGAAAAAATACAGGAAATAAGCTGGTGGGTGGATCTTTCTAGGGAGATCAAGCAGCTGTAAGGAATAGCTGATAACCACCCATCTTTGCAAGGTTCCCTTTGCAGGTGCTATCCATGCACTGCTGCAGGCAACAGCCATGAGTCAAGGACTCCGGTTTACTCCAAGATCTACCAAACTACATACCATGGGAGAGATCTGTGGCTGGATATACTGAAATTTGTTTAAATGTTAAAAACAATCTTGGGTACCTATGTTTCCTCCCTCCCCCACTAGGGCCAATAGCAATCAAGGCAGAGATATCTACTGGGAAAATAGTGCAGAGAAAAGGAGTTCACACACAGCACCATGACATCAAGCAGTGTCTGGAGATCAAATCACAGGCTTCTCATCATTCGTTGCTTGCGTTTCAATCTTTCTCTCTAAGCCATGGCTCAGAGATAGATCATCTGCTTCATGGGCACAAGGTTTTAGGTCCAATCCCTGACATCTTCAGTTAAAAGGATCAGGTAGCAGAGGGCTAGCACTCCTAGCATGTATTGTTTAGACTTCTAGGCTGCCCTTCCCTGCAGGCAGGGCTCAGGGTGGCTTGCAACAAGATAAAACACATTAAGACTGCAAGAAGTCTATATCGATTGCATTAAGTAACATTAAAATACACTAAAATTCTAATATAAAAACAATTCAGATGCTGAGTAAAAAAGGTAAATACCCCAGCTTCTGCAGGTAGATAAGGGGGGGGAACTAGAGAGCGCCAGATTATATATTGTCCCGCCACTGTCATCAACCAAAAGCCTGGTGGAACATCGCTGCCTGGCAGGCGCTACAGAAGAAGGATAGCAAATTTTGTAGGGCATGGATGTTCTCTGGCAGAGAATTCCAACAGGCAGGGACCAAGGATGAAAAGGCTCTGGCCCTGGTTGCGGACAGCTGGATATTTCTCAAGTTGGGAACCACCAGGAGATTTTTTGTACCTGAGTGAAGTGCTGTACTGGGGGCATATTAAGAGAGGCAGTCCCAGAGGTATATGGGGACGGTGAATGTCCTTAAAGGTTAATACCAGCACCTTGAACTTGATCTGGTGCTCCACTGGAAGCCATTGGGGAGGGGTACAGTAGCTCAGTAGTAGAGCATCTGCTTGGTAAGCAGAAGGTCCCAGGTTCAATCCCTGGCATCTCCAACTAAAAAGGGTCCAGGCAAGTAGGCATGAAAAACCTCAGCTTGAGACCCTGGAGAGCCACTGCCAGTCAGAGTAGACAATACTGACTTTGATGGACCAAGGGTCTGATTCAGTATAAGGCAGTTTCCTATGTTCTTATGTTCAAGCCAGTGCAGCTTCCACAGCACAGGCTATAAGTGTGCCATCCTAGGGATTCCTGTCAGAACCTGCACAACTGCATTCTGGACCAGTTGGAGCTTCCGGGTCAACTCCAAGGGAAGGTCCATGTACAGCGAGTTACAGTAGTCTATTCTGGAAATGACCATTGTGTGGATTACCGTGGCTAGGTCAGAGTGAGCCAGTTGTCAGAAGTGGTGGAAATGAAAAAATGCCAGCCCAGCAACTTTCACAATCTGGGCCTCCAATAATAGGGAAGCATCCAGAGTCGCACCCAGGCCCTTGACAGAGGCACCAGTACCAAAGGCACCCTGTCAAGAGCCCAGGAGTTGACAACATGACCATGGCCCACTCCCACCCAGACAGAGAACCTCTGTCTTATTTGGGTTCAGCTTCAACCAACTCAGCCATCCAGCCGCAGCCGCCAAACTCTCAGCCAAATTCATGGGGATAGTGTTGGGCTGGCCACCCATCAAGAGAAACAGCTGGGTGTCATCAGCATACACCACAGCCTGAAACTCCATGCCAAGAGGAGTGCCCCTTGTGGGACCCCCCACATTTCTCCCTGACTGGGGAGAAATGAGGCAAGACTACCTCACAGATTCCAGTGTTGGTGAGGTGGTGAGTCACGAGATTGTGATTGACTATGTCCAACACCACTGTAAGATCAAGAAGTATCAGCAGTGCTGACCCACCTTGGTCCAGTTGCCTATGGAAATTGTCTGTGAAAGCAACTAACACCATCTCCATCCCGTGGCCAGGCCAAAGCCAGGCTGGAATGGATCCAATGCCGATGTGTCATTCAGAAATTACTGGAGCTGCTCGGCCACTGCTCTCTCAATTACCTTGCCCAGAAACCAAAGGTTCGAGACTGGGCATGAATTGGATAGATACATAGGATCTAATGTTGGTCTTTTACAGTTAAACAACCACTTTTTAAGAGTGGAATCTACAGTCTGTCCGTGTTGAAAGGTTCTGCCTTAGTGCCCACATCTTCCACTGTCTTCAGTTAGGTACCACAGAGATGGCTTACTGCATTTGTGCCCTCCCCAGGATCTGGCAATCTATTGACAAACCAGTTCCCCTCCCCTGGAGCCATTTTAGTGTGTTTGAGTGGGGTTGATCATGATTATGGAGAACAAGCTTCCATATTTCAAAACAGTAAGGAATTTATTACAAAAGGAAACATCCACACACACAATCTGTATAGCAATGGATTGAGTAAGATGACAAAGTAAAGGCGCATACATGGGATTATCTGTTCCTTCACTATATGTACGCTGACTGTTGTTCTAGAGTAGACTACTGACACTTAAAGTTATGGCATTGTAATCGCTCATCTCATCCACTCCCTTGAGTCTTTGTTTGGGTTGCCTGCCCCTTTGTTAGCCCCACATGATTCAAGAGGGAATCAGCCAAAGTGGATTACCAACAAGTTCCTCCCCAGATTGTTTCTTTTTCCCCTTGTGCCCTGGGAATTATCTCCTCTCTTTGCCCATCCACCCCCCAACAGGTCTGACCTTCCATTCTCATTATCCCCAGGAAGAGATATAATCTAGCATTTGGCTTTCCCACTTCTCTGTCCCTCTCCTAGGTGTCACACTCCTGCCAGGGTATGAGAGGGCACCTTGACTGTACTGTGCTGGCTAGCAGCATTTACATAACCAGACCCTAAGTACTGGATACCTGTGAGAGCCATCGACTAGTTGGATGACTCCAGAGATTCATTAACCTCTCTCCTGTTTCTTGCCCTTTTTACTGAAAGAGAAACTTCCTGGAATGTGGAGGGTTTGCCATCTCCAAACTCCACTTTTTAGCTCAATTGGACCATAACCTTACGTTCCATTGGGAAAAGGTGATGTCAGAGTAGTGGTTCATGCAGAGACATACTTGGCAGTCACCTCCTCTGAATGGGTGCTTTGTATTCATAGACGCCTTTAATTATTATAACTGAAGTATCTCTTATTGCAAACTAGATACCACTGGACTCAAACTTTGTTCTGCAAGCTAGCAGTTCAGTCATGGCATACACTCGTGCACCATGGTGTAATACCTTACCTGAGGGTCTTTTGAAGATTATTTTCTCTCACTAAGGTGATTGTCAAGGTTTCCTCAGAGCACAAACTATAATTAAAGAACAGGCAGATTTAGAGGGAATAACCATGTCTGTGAAAGGCATTTTAGTCCATGACTATGTTTTCGGAATGAATATCTGTCACATTCTTTTCCTGCCCTTCCTTCAGCAATCTCAGACTCATGTACCTCATTCTCCCCACCTCGACTTTTATTCCTGTCCAGTAGTGAGCTTCATGGCTGAGTGGGAATTTGATCAAGTGTTCAGTATCCTCAGTCCTAGTTCAACATATTAAACACCGTACCATACAGCCTGTCAACCGATGCACCCTCTAAGCTGTAGAGTCTTGTGAGCAAAAATTCAACTTCATGAGCTACTGCATTAATGTTGTGAGCAAGTGGTTTGACTACTGCATAAATTAGTTTGCTCTGGGAAGAATGCCATCCATCCTGAGCTAAGGCAAAAATGTGTGAGCTGCAGGCTAAAAAAACTGAGCTAGCTCACACTAACTCAGCTTAGAGGAAACACTGCTCTTAACCCATTTCTTTAGCAATGGAGGGCTGATCTACATATTACAACGTCCTTGTGTTCATTGGTAAAATAAGACTAGGACTTTGCATCGGATATAAGATGGGAGTTTTCTGCTTCACTCCCAACACAGGCTCTTTTTCTGTTTGGGAGTTTGGGACCAAAGCAGAGAGGCAGAAGCAACTTAAGCATCTCCCCACCCCTGCTGTTTTCCCATCTGCAAACTACCCTCCCTCGTTACAATCACCTCACTTAGATGGCTACATGTAAGTGTCACAAGGGAGCCATTAGCCATTCCATGGGGCACCCTGCAAATACAAAAATAGCATGGGGGAGAAGCTAAAGCCACTTCTTTCTGCTTGCTTCGGTTACAAGAAGAAAAGAGCCGAGGTGTGTGCAGAAGGCACAGAACTCCCATTGCATATCTGATGCAAAGTCCTTGCCTTGCTCCTTAATGAACATGAGGACTTCATAATGTATAGACGGACCCTAGTCTTTTTCAGATGTTATTTTTTGGGGTAGGTATCCATGTAAGTGGTAGAGCATCTGCTTGGTAAGCAGAAGGTCCCAGGTTCAATCCCTGTGATCTCCAAAAAGGGTCCAGGCAAGTAGGCATGAAAATCCTCAGCTTGAGACCCTGGAGAGCCGCTGCCAGTCTGAGTAGACAATACTGACTTTGATGGACCAAGGGTCTGATTCAGTATAAGACAGCTTCATATGTTCATATGATTCTCCCAATACACAAGGTCATTATTTTACCTGAAAAGGGCACCTTGCGCATTTTCACCTTTAGTACATGGTTTCATGCAGTATGTACTAAAGCCGAAAATTTGAATCATGCCTTATTCAGAGATGTTGCATGTCAGGATTGCAGGAGGCATGTGCCTCTGGTACAGAGGCATGTGCCTCTGGTACAGAACTCTCAAAACTTTACATGTGAAATAGGCTGAAGTATCCCATATAATCCAGACAATGCCACGGACTATACTACAATGAACAATTCCAAGACATCTGTTCTGGTTCTGTATTATAGGATCCCTGACTGAGCCTCCATCTCTTCACTTGGAACTTTCAAAGAAACCATACTTTCAGAAATACCAGTGCTTTGGTGATTCTGAAATATGGAAATGGAACATTTTGTTCCCTCCAAGTGTGCAATTTGGATATTTCAGCATCTTCTTCAATAATCTTGCTCTCTCTCCCGTTGCTAGGATCATGTAATTGCTCTAGCGCTTACATCTCTTTCCCCCCATTGCTCTCCACAACTATAGGATCATTTCTTAGACACAGGGGGTTTTCACACAAGGGCTTAAATTGCCCTTGAACTTCTCTCAAGTTATTTATGATAACGTCAGATCAGTGTTAATGCAGAAGAGAAGAGAGATTTGAAATGTAAATGTGTATTCTGGACAGTGTGGGTTTTTAAATTTACACTATAAAGTTCAGCAGATGCTTTAAGACTCATATTGGCAAAAATGCACTGTTTCTGATTTAATCTGATTGTCAAAAGGGTTCAGTAAACAATCCTCAAAATATGTACAACTAAAGATAAAGCTAAAAATAAAATTTAATCATCCACTAATTAAAATAAAATAATGACCAGTAGGCCACACAAAATGGGAAAAAATTGCTCTACCCTTTAATAATATAAAAACCCTTTAACAATATGGCAGATAAAATAATTTATACAGAGCAATCACCAAGTGATGTGAGTTCAGAGAGTTCACATTTTGGGTACTGCCTTCCTCAGTGGTGCAATAAATATTGTCAGGCTGAAAACTTCTGATGAATACAGCAGCCATCAGACAGTTACTGTATACAAGTGTATCCAGGGCTTTTTTTGTAGAAAAAGTTCAGCAGGAATGTTTTTGCATATTAGGCCACACCCCCTGATGCTAAGCCAGCCGGAACTGCATTCCTGCTAAAAAAAAATACCTGAGTATATCCACAAATATCTCATAAATTAGAAAACTTCCACACGTTTAGTAGACATTGTAGACTTGTAAATGAGTTAGAGCTCTCACCTGGATGACCCAGGACAGCTCAATCCCATCAGAAGCTAAGCAGGGTCAGTCCTAGTTAGTATTTGGATGGGAGACTAAACTACCAAGGAAGTCCAGGGTTGCTATGCGGTGGCATAGCAAACCATCTCTAAACACCTCGTGCTTTGAAAACCCTATAGGGTCACAAGTTGGGTGCAATTTGACAGCACTTTCCACTACCAATGGGTCTGGAAGCAGGACTGGATCTACATGTTTTTTGAGGGGGGGCAAAAATAAAAAATGGTGTCCCCTTATGGACCATTCTATCTTATGGTCCCATAGAATACAATGAACTCCATACCCAATTTGGTACCCCCCCCCCCCACCGTCGGTGCCCTGGGCAAGCATCCCCCTCTGCCCCCCCATAGATCTGGCCCTGGCTGGAAGTGAGAAGAATTCTTATAGTCTACATTTATAGCAAGGTTTCTTTGAAGCCCTATCACTATATATAAAACAGGAAGGAAGGAAGGAAGGAAGGAAGGAAGGAAGGAAGGAAGGAAGGAAGGAAGGAAGGAAGGAAGGAAGGAAGGAAGGAAGGAAGGAAGGAAGGAAGGAAGGAAGGAAGGAAGGAAGGAAGGAAGGCAAACAGATGGGAGGAGGAGGAAGAGGAGAGAACTTGTGGCTGACTCGAGGTCACATCAGCAGGTGCATGTAGAGGAGTGGGGAATCAAACCCAGTTCTCCCAGATAAGAGTCTGCACACTTAACCACTACACCAAACTGGAGGGAAGAAGAGGTGGAAGAAAGCAACTTTAAATGCACTCTCCAAGCCACAAGATGGCTTGGCAAAGTGATTTACAGAGAGATGTGCCTTCTCCAAGTCAGCTGACAGGGCAGTGGGGGCTTCAAGAGCCACACAATATGTGTGAAAGAGCTCCATGTGACTCTCAAGCTGCAGTTTGGCCACCCCTGATATATAATTTGTAGGCACAAATCTGTAGGCACATAACCGGAAAAACAGATGGGATAATATTTGTATAAGCATCAACCAGTACTCAAGACCAACTGGAAATAGTTTCCATTTTTTATCTGGCTATGTGCCTGCATCTCATATACAGTGACAGGACTTCAAAGAAGTCTTGTAATAAATGCAGACTGTTAGAATCTTCCCCACATCCAACTCAATTGCAAGTTTACAGTATTTACCAAACATGAGGAAATTTTCTCATATATGAGATATTTGAGGATACATTTGTAAATGGCTGTTTGGGACAGAGCAATGAAAAGGGTGTCAGCAACCACAGGGACTCAGGAGTGCTCCCAGATCCTAGTAGCTCTGGATGTAACAAGCAGCACTAGGCTGTACTTTGTTTATTTGGAGCAATAAAATACCTTTAACCAGCCCTGTATACTATCTCACTATCCTATCCAGGGCCTTCAAAGAAAATTACAATAATTATTTTTTTAAAATAGGAAAAGAGGTTAATTTGCAATTCTTAAAGGAACCCCCAGAAATAACCTAATCCAAAGATGGTATCCATAGAATCCACTGATGGGTTTCCTGGCACCCATTTGCTTTATTGCCAAAGCATCCCTTCTCCAAAGCAACAAACCAGTGTTGGCTTTCCTCCAGCAGATTGAAGGAAGCTACCCTCAACCCTCTCATTTAAAGCTCACTCAGGCAAAGTTTTCCCTGCAAATCCCACTTCTCCACATCCAAACCAGCTCTAAGCATGATATATCAAGTGGAAGGGGTGGGGGAATGATAAGTAACATGCAGTAATACCTTATGTGAACTTCAGTAACATTTGGACAGGTGGCTAAGGCATTAACGAGATAGAGGACTCCATCTTGAGAGATTCCATTGTGACTCATTCTACAAAAAAGCACACAACAGAGTCACCCCTGTGCTGCATATAAAATGACAGAATCTCATACAGCAATCTCCACAAATTGGATGTTCACAGGACATGTATCCTGGAAGAGACACAGTGCAGACAAAGGGCCAAATTACATGTTACTTTCTAGGGCTGTGATTGGTTAACCCAAAGTGCTTTTAACCTTATCCCACCCTCCCAGGAATATGAGAGGGGATTCAGAATGGGAGAAAGAAAAACCTGAGCTCTTCCCTCAACTCTGTGCCATTTTCCTGACCAACACCCTTTCTTGGACAGTTTTTATTCCCTACTGAGGCTAACTGCAATGTAAAAGGGGGGCAATTTTCAGGGCTTTTTTGTAGCAGGAACTCCTTTGCATATTAGGCTACACACCCCTGATGTAGAAATCCTCCAAGAGATTACAGGGCTCTTAGTACAGGGCCTACAGTAAGCTCCAGGATGACTGGCTACATCAGGGGTGTGGCCTAATGTGCAAAGGAGTTCCTTCTACAAAAAAAGCCCTGGCAGTTTTGACTGGACAAATAACACGGAAAGGTCATGAGAGAGAAAGAGTTCAACCCCATTTGTAAACAGCCATGGCTCCAATCAAAATCAGGTCCCATGCAACTGCTTTTTAAGGAAACAAACAACAGAGGATCTGAACATAGATTTTCAATGAGACATAGTTTGGCTGAAAGTCTAGCGCTTTCCCCCAAGTTGTTTTCAAAAATTTTTTAAAAGGGCTTTCTGTTGATTTAAAGCACTTTCAAAATTGAAGGACTGTTGGAGAGCTATCTTTGTTTATCAGTAGCTGTAGTCATAGAGATCGCAGCCAGTAAGGACACCAGTCACAGCCTAGCTATAAATATGGCATAGAAGTGGGTATGAGACATGTACATCCCAAATCCCATGAGCTGGCCAACTGCTTGTGATGCTGCATCCCCTTACTTTATGAGACAGGAAGTGTGAATCCCAGGTAAATGTTCTAAGAGACACCTCAATCCATCATTGCCAAGACAGTTCCTGGACAGACTGCAAAGAAATATAACATACAAAGTGTGACTAGATATATACAGAATGCAACAAAATATTTGACTTAATGTATTTAAAGGCAAGTCAAAATCAAAGTTGTTAGCTCACCAATGCCTAAAAATATGCCCTATGCTTATTTTTAATGCTGTGTTTTTACGCTGTAGTTTTTATGGCTTTTTTATTGTACATGTGTCACCTTAAGCAGGTCTCTGAAGAAGATGGGAAAAGGATAGGAGACAGACAGACAGATAGATAGATAGACGGACGGAGAGACGGACGATTCAGCCCAGCATGGTCCAACTTGTTGTACACAACAGGAATAAATTTATGGTTTCAGGAGCGAAAATCAGGCTTGTCTGTGGTCTGAATTAGGGCAAAGCAGAGCCAAGTATATGCTGAGATATTCACACCATTCTATGCAAAAGGTCACAGATAAAAATATCATGCAACAAACATACAAAACCAATCACAGTACAAGATACTGTGGGTGTTTTTTGTTAACTCATCTGCCAAATGATGCAAGCTTCTTTTAAAAAAAAAAAACTTTGTTTGGTTTAAGAAATAAAACAAAATAAATGGAAACTACCTGCAATTTAACATTAATTTTTTAGGTCTTACCATATCTCTTGGTGAAAAACCATTTTAGATCTAATTAAAGATAACAGTTGACTTAGATATTCCTTATAATAAAAAAAACATTCTACTGAAGTTACTCAAAAATCAGGTGAGGAATGAATGCTATGTTCATTAGCAGCAGTAAAATTAAATATAACCTTTAACTGGAGAAAAACAGCTATTTGCAGAATTTCTGTTAAGGGAATGAAATATGGTGGCATTTATGGTGAAATCAATGTATAACACAGGAGCTCCTGCAGAAAACAGATTGCTAATTTTCACTTCTTCAGTGGGGGAAGTCACCCACACTGGTTAGGTCATGTCTCCACTCACTCCAGACAGGGCTATGCAGATTTCTGTATATCTTCCAGGACAGAGCATGGCTGATCTTCCAGATATAAGATAGCCCAGCTCCAGAACACATATTATCCAACTCAGTAATTAACATCAATATCTTCATTGGGCCCGTAGCTAACCAGGGGCCCATGGGGTCTGGCCCCCTGAAAGTTTTGTGGGGACCTCTCACCCTCATCGCAGGGCTGCCCCTCTGCCAGTTTAAATAGTGTGGGAGAGGTGCCCAAGAGCAGCCATTGCCCATTCCGCACCAATCAGCTGATCCATGGACTATTTGAATCATGTGGTGGGGGGGGTGACAGCTGTTCCTTAATGCCCCTTCCACATGGAACAATTTAAATCACACAGGAAGGGGGAGCGAGAGGAGAGGCCTCCAGCCTCTCCAGCTACCTGCTCTCACCCCCGTGGCCCCTCCTCCCATGACCCCCTGCAGCTCCTAGCTATAAAGCTGATCTTTATAAACTAAAAATTCCATCAATAACTCACCAACATATATTTAAAACTTCTGTGGTGGCAAACTTGAATGACTTCACCTTCACTGAAGGGAAGAAACCTTCAATGTTTGGTTCTCCTTCAGTGGGTTTTCTAGGCAACAGATAAGCAGTAGTGGTTTGACTTCCTCTGCACAGCAGCCCCAGTCTTCCTTAGCAGCTTCCCATTCAAGTACTGACCCTGCTTAGCTACCTAGCTAGGGTTGCCAAGTCCAATTCAAGAAATATCTGGGGACTTTGGGGGTGGAGCCAGGGGACTTTGGGGGGTGGAGCCAGGAGACATCAGGGCGGAGCCAGGAACAAGGGTGTGACAAGCATAATTGAACTCCAAGGGAGTTCTGGCCATCACATTTAAAGGGACAGCACACCTTTTTAAATGTCTTCCTTCCATTGGAAATAATGAAGGATAGGGGCACCTTCTTTTGGGGCTCATAGAATTGGACCCCATGATCCAATGGTTTTGAAACTTAGGGGATACTTTGGGGAGAGTCACTAGATACTATACTGAAAATCTGGTGCCTCTACTTCAAAAACCAGCACCCCCGAAGCCCCCGAAACCTCCAGATCAATTCCCCATTATACCCTATGAGAATCGATCTCCACATAGAGAATAATGAAGTGCTCAGCAGACTCCCCCCCCCCCCATTTCTGGCAACACTGAAGGAGGATTGGCCTCTCTACTCACAAGTTGCTGCCAACTTCTTCAAAATAACACAGACACCCCATCCCAAGAGGAAGCCTTTCAATCAGCGACTGAAGCCTCCGGAGGTAGAAACGCACATGGTCCTCTGGGGGTGGAGCTCCCCCCCCCCTCCACCGGCCAGACTCCCCGAGGAGACGCCTGTGGCAGCCGGAGAAGACACAAGGACTACGAGTCCCAGCATGCACCTCATGAAGGGAGGGTGGACTGGAGCAAATAGCAGGCCGGAGGTGGGCGGGTCTTTGTGACCCGGAGGAAGGGAGAAGCCTGAAGCCTGCGAGGGAGGGAGGCAGCCAGGGAAAGAGACACGGTGCCGTTTCCCCACCCCAACCCCCGCTTCCAGATTTTTTGAGAGCGGGGGAAGAGGCTGCTAATTCAGGGGTCCCCCGGCAGGGCGGGGGGGTTGGGAAGCCTATACCTAGCTCTGATAATGACAGGCTAGACTGGGCTATTATGGCTGCTACCCCAATATTCTCTTTTAGTGTGCATTTATGTAACTATACTGGAGTGTTTTTTTATATTTTATGATAAACAGAATAAAATCTATCACTTTTAACAAAGAAAGAATAATCCTGCGACATCATAGACTTAAACGATACTCAACCTGGTTTACATTATTCAGAATGTAGCAGTAGAGGTTTTACTTACTCCAGTTCTACAAGACAGCCACTCTTCTCAAGGATTACACACAGTTCTTTAATATCATCCTGGCCAATGCCACAGTCTATTAGCCTGTTGGAAGACAGATTAAGGTGAACAGAGAGAACAAGGCGCAAGCTTTTAAAACTAAGAAAAATGATGTTTTATCATTCATTTAATTTTATTTAAAATATTGTATCCCACCTTATGTCCTCAGACTTCGGGTGGCTCATATTTCTTTTTACCCTTCCTCCAAGGCACTCTGGGAAACTTATATGGATTTTGCTATTTTCCTAACAATAGTGGTCTGTACATTCACAGAAGATACATGGGAGTTTTCCCACCTTCATCTCTGTTCCTACAGCCCTCCTCAGCCCTGGAAAGATCATTCCAGTTGCACGATTCATGAGAAAGAACAGCTATGTGGGTTGGTGGGTGGAAACTATGGGGGACCAGGGGACATTATCATCACCCTCCCTTTTACAAAACTAAGGTATAATTTTAAAATTCTATAAATATGTCAAGTATTGCAATTCTATATTTTGAGTAAGTTATAAATGATGCATTGATGTTATTAAAGCAATAACATTCATATATGTCTGATAGGACAGTAAGTATTGTACATATTTCAATTTTTCCTCAATATCCATTTTGGGTGGGGGCTTTTGGTCCCCATTGCTTCAAAACTTCCAGAAATTTTACATCTCTGCTTGGCGTGGAATATATTTCATTCTCTATGTAGTTCTTCAGGCATCCTGCTTCCTTAAAGTTTGTTCCTTTGAAGGAACAAAAAACAAAACAAGGATTACTTGACTGCACATACCTGCAGTGTACTTCTCGACTTTCTTGCCCATCCACAAAATACAGGAAAGCATTTTCACTGGATCTAGAAACATGCAAAGACGACCTCAGTTTTAATACTTCAAGGGTGGAATGTTTTAGAACATGAGAAGAGGGCAGGCGGGGGCTATGCTGGATTTCTCTTGGATTGAGAGCCAGCATGGGGTAGTGGCAGGCTAGAATCTGGGAGATTAAGGTGGAAACTCCATTCTGCCACAGGAGTTGACTGGGTGACCCTGGGCCAGTCATAATTTCTCAGCCTAAACAGCCTCACAGAGGCTTTTAAAAAAGGATAAAATGGAAGAGGGGAGGATGAGGTTGTAAACCGTTTGGGGCATAAATATCTAAATAAATAAATAAAATGAGGCATAAATATCTAAATAAATAAGTATAATCTAGTTCAGGGGTGGCCAAACTGCAGCTCAGGAGTCACATGTGGCTCTTTCACACATATTGTGTGGCTCTTGAAGCCACCACCACCCCATCGGCCAGCTTGGAGAAGGCATTTCTCTCTTTAAATGACTTCTCCAAGTCAAGCCAGCTGGTGGCTTCTGGGATGCATTTAAAGATGCTTTCTTTCACCTCTCCCTCCTCCATCTATTTGCCTTCCTTCCTGCCTGCCTGCCTGCCCTCAAACATCTGACATTTAATTCTATGTGGCTCTTACGGTAAGCAAGTTTGGCCACTCCGGGTCTAGTTCTAGACTGGCCTTCAGCATCTTACCTGACTTCAACTTCACAGATTCGCTCACATAGGTTAAAGGAACTGGCCAGCAGGCAAACACAATGTCGTGAAACCATATTATTCCTGATGCTGCAGAAAAGGTACAAAAATCGTATATGAGGCTGACTCAGGCCACTAGTCCATCTAACCCAAGATGGCAGCAGCTCTCTTAGGATCTCAGGTAACAAATATACTCCCCAACACCTATGAGATTATTTAAATGGATGGATCATGAGACCTTCTCTGTGCAAAGCAGATGCTCTATTACTGATCCACAGATCTCTAGCCCCCTGTTCAAATGGTTGAGTTGAAAATCAGATGGATTTGAATAAAGCCAATTAAGAAATCAGAATGACTGAAAATATAGTAATTGTCAAAGGCCTTCCAGGGCTGAAGTCCAAGAACTGGCTCCATATCGAAGGAGAAACAAGAGGTTCCTGTAATAGATACTACCTCTGGAGTTATAAGACCTCAGAATGGGCTAGTGCTTTCCCAGATCCCAAGCATCCAGTATCTATGGAACAAGATCCGAGTCCAGTTGAGTCCTGAAGTCAAAGCTCCCTTCATCAGATCTTATCTGACAAAGGGTACTTTGACTTTCACAACCTTATGCCCTGGAAATCTTGTGGGTCTTTTACTGGACTTGAATCTTGCTCTTCTATGGCAGATCAGCACAGCTACTCACTTGGAGCTCTCTACAGAGGACCCCCTAAATCCAGAAGAACTTCCCCCTGAGCACAAGCCCATCAAGGAGTTCCCAGAATTCAATGGATCAGCTCTCCCTTGGTCACCCTCCTAATTGCCAAGAGCCTAGCAGGCAGAATGCCCATGAGGAAATGACCCTGCACAGGAAGAGTGCTCATCCGCCAGCCTGTTCTCAGACCACTGAGCAAGTCTCCTGATCCTTGCAAGGCTGAACAACTCCTTGCAAAGGAAAGGCAACAAGAAGAGCAGGGAGGCTTCCACTGATCATGATCTACTTTACCCAGTCTTGGGTCAGACTTCTCCTGGTTCACCTGCTTTGGTAGACCAGTTCTTGTTGACAAACCTTATACCTGACTTGAAAAGGCCAGTTCCTAAGAGTACACATAAACACATGAAGCTGTAGCATATTGAATCAGACCGTAAGTCTATTAAGACCGGCTGTTTGTGGACTCAGGCAGAGGTCTTTCACACCAGCTGCTATCTGATCCTTTTAACTACAGATGTCAGAGATTGGACCTGGGACCTTTTCCATGCCAAGGAGGATACTCTAGCACTGAGCCACAACCCCTCCCCAAACTTGGGTTGCAGCCTCAGCTACTTTCTCACCAAAGATTTCAGTAGCAACAACAACAACAAAAAGCCTTGTTCAATTTCATCTTCAATACACCAGGTGGGCACTCTGAGGCCTGACTTAAAATGTGACATAGGTATCACCCCAGAACCTCTACCGTATGACTTTGCTTGGGTTTAGGGACCCATTTAAACTCTGCAACAGGCCATACAAACCTTTCTGAGTCCCAAAGTTTATTTATTTATTTATTTATTTGGGATTTATATCCCGCCCTTCCCACGAATGGCTCAGTTAAGTGAACTGGAAGTTCTTTGGACTCAGGAAAAAGACTGGGGGTGGGGGGGAACAGGAGCTCCCTCCTTCACCACCCAAGCCCACTCATCATTAGCAAAATCAGCTTACAGGGGCATTCTTGGCATTGATGTGTGACTGTGCAAAGTGATGAATCCAGGGACAACTTGTAAATAAACATATTCTGTATTTAAGCCCTAACTCCAAAACTGTCATGCAATATGAATCAGCGATTGGGGACTAAGTGGGCTGGCCTGAGGCTGAGCTTGGTGAGTCATCTGGGAGTGTACAAGATCTGAACTTGGGAGTCCTTGCAGATCAGTACTCTTCACTCAAGAATCCAGCTCTTCACTCAGAATTTCATGTATTATCCTTTCTTCTCCTGTCTCTCCTCTCTCTGCTCTGTTCTCACAACTCTGTCCATCTCCTGCACCTCTGGACCTTGTTTTCGGCACCATCATCTTGCTAGGGCATGACTGACCACCAAGCCGGCCTTGAGGGATCCACTGGTGGCCTCAGTTTAGCCTTAAGAAAGCCGAGCTATTCATTTATTTGGTATTCTGCTCCTGTTCTCCCCAATAGCATGGGTACTTGCATTGTGTAGGAAATCTGCAAAATTTGAGCAGTGTTGGATCTAACTGCAAACAGAATAACACTAAGGTCACTAACTGCACAGGAGTCCCCCAGATTCAGGCTCTTTTGGGGAGCATTTTTTGTATTGTGTGTAAGTGTGTGTGTGCATGCCTGGAAGTCCTGGTGACTTCTGCCAACCCCTATTGGGGCATGGAGGACATTCATAAAAGTTGCTTGATATAGCCTGCTTCTGCCCCCCCAGTTCTGGTATTCCAAGGAGGTATCCCAACCAAATTCTTGCCAGAGTTGTCCCTGCTTAGTTTCTGAGATTTGCAAGATCAGGCTTGCCAGGGTTATCCAGGTCAGGGCCTTCAGATTCAAGCTGCTTCCAACTAGCAAATCTGAGAAAGAGGTGAATGATTCTCCATGTGAGTTATTCTTGTGGCATTCAAACCATTGGCCAAAGAGGCTGACTGACACCCAAACTTACCTCAAGAGCTTCAGACTCTGGAGATGGGGCAGAAACTTCAGTAGCTGTTCGATACTTTCATCATTTAGCGTGTTCCCAAAAAAGCTGCATAGCCAAGGTTGAAACACATCAGAAAGGCCTTTACTGTAATCATTGGGTGGTGGAAAGTGCCATCAAGTCACAGCTGACTTTTGGCAACCCCCTCATGGGGTATTAAAGGCAAGAGACAATCAGAGGTGGTCTGCCATTGCCTGCCTCTTCATAGCAACCCTGAACTTCCTTGGAGGTCTCCATCCAAGCACTAACCGGGCCAACCTCACTTAACTTCCAAGGTCTTACAAGATCAGGCTAGCCTGGATCATCCAAGTCACAGCCCATGTTCACTCTAAGCTGAGTTAGTGTGAGCTAGCTCATAGTTTTTTAGCCTCCTCATACATTAGCTCATACATTTTTGTCTTAGCTCAGGAAAACCGGCCCCAGACCAAACTAATTTATGCAATGACTCACAACTTTAATGCCAATAGCTCACAAAGTAGAATTTTTGCTCACAAAACTCCACAGCTTAGAGGGAGTATTAGTCACAGCCCAAAGTCATTTATGACATGAAACGTTCAGGAAATTTGACAAAATAATGGGAAGTGACACAGTGTACACAGTTGTGATTTGAGTTGGGGGCATCAAATCATCACTTCCACCAGCAGTGGACTAAGATCCTCTAGACCCACATGCAGTATTCCAGAGAGAAGACATTAAAAGTTTTGTTGGCTTTATTTATTTATTTAATCTTATTTAAAACATTTTTATGTCTCCTTTCCACCCAATCAGGTTCTGCAAGGTGGTGAACATAAAAATATTTAAACAATAAAAATACAGTTAAAATTATAAAATTCAATTAAAATGCATAAACACACAGCATTAGAAGGAGGACCAATACCATTATTGGGGGTATGCCAGATGAAATGAAAAGGTCTTCAACTTCACTCCGGCTGCAGCATTCTAGAAAATCTTCAAGGGCAGCCCCATGTAGAGTGCACTTCAGTAATTTAATCTAGATGTTACCAGGGCATGCACCACAGTGGCATTATATGTTTTGCCTGAATTTATAGCCAACACATGCATGAAAGTGGGTTGTTAGGAGCTTTGTGCTAAAACAATAGACATTCACACAGGAGTTGCAGTGCAAATTTGGGTCCTCACAGAATGGTGTTCATTCATTCACATATACAAAATGTATAGCACTTACTTGATCTCTGACAGCCCAGAGCACGTGTTCAAAATTCCGAAGAGTCTAACAACATCCTCTGGGGCCAACACACAATCCTTGAGACTGAAGAATAAACATTGTTCAGGACTCCCAAAGTCTGGATAGTTAATCAGAATCTCCTCCCCTTTTGGGTAGGATGATGGCTTTGTACATTTGCTTTCAGTTCTACCTTGAGAATACACGGGGCCAATTTCACATGACACGAAGTCCCACAAGGACTTTGTCCTAGATGCTCAGTGAGAATTCTGAGCCTTCCAGATGCTGTGGCCCAATTCTAACTGCAACTGTGGCATGTACGTAAAGCAGTGTCAGCCTTCCCTCCTGTGCTGCTTTCTTATCCTGAAATGGCCTCAGGTGGGAAACTGGTGGGCAATGATGGCTACTTGTAAATTTCCTACTAAGGCAAACAGCAGATCTCTGGGGACACATAAAAACATACAAAGAACCCTGCTGGATCAGACCCGTGGTTCATGTAGTGGGCCATCTTATCCAGTACCCTGTCTCACACAGTGACCAACCAGCTACTCCAGAGAGCCAATAACAGAGCTTAGAGGCAAAGGCCTTCCCCTGATGTTGCCTCCTGCCACTGGGATTCAGAGGTTTATTGCCTATTTCAGGCAGGAGCTGAAGCCACTTTCCCCTATGTGCCATGCACCCTCTCAATAGTAACCTACAGTCAAAACTAGTAAGCTTCTTGTTTACCAACCTAATAAATGTATCGTCTCATCTACCTTGTAAATTTGATCAGTTGAGATGAATCAGCTTGTCTTCAACATCTAAATGCCAACTCTTCCAACTCTGTTCGTCAGCTGCTATTTTTGTAAGGGCTGGAATACTCTTCAGTTTAAAAAGTCTCACATAAAATTTAAAGGTAGCCTTCCATATGATGGTGGAGATATTTAGAAGTCCAAGCTCCAGGTGCAAAACACTTGAGACCACACTAGGTGGCATAGATGCAATATTACAAAAGAATGATAGCTGGACCCTATCATATTTATCAGTGGGGCCTTGGAACCAGATTGGAGCACTGTAAATCAGGCTAGAGGCAAATAAAGCCTTATAAACTTCCAATAGGGCAGGAATATATTGAGCACCCTGAGGTAAAAAAAAAAAAAGGAGTTCCTCAGCTTCATCAATGAACTTTTAGCCTTAATGATGAGTGCCTGGATAGGAAAAACCTGACCAACCTACCACACACCCTCAGCATTTAGTTTTTGTAGCAAAGTTTAGCCTTGAATAAAGAAGGCATGATAACAGTGCCTTAAAGCAGGTTCCACGAACATTTCCCTCAGTGTGGAGTCACTATATCGAGGCACCACTCCCTGGAATTTGGCAGAAAGGCTTCCAAATCAGAGGATGAGATTTTTCAGGCAGACTTGAATCCAAATCCCACCATCTCCTACACTCTGCTGAAAAGCTGCTGAACTTACTGCTTTTTTTTAAAAGGTGTATTTCTTAAAAAGAAATAAGCAAATAAAGGGCATAATCTACCAAGAAAGTCTCTTCTTCGAAACGAAAGGGAGTTGTGCAACAGCACTGCTCATGCACCCTCACAGCACTGCCATTCATTTCCAGGACTTGTATAGGAGAGTTTCCTGGTGGATTGATGCCAGTTTTTAGAGATATCCTTCTGACTGGTCATATTGTCTCTGAAATTTTTTCCCCTGTGCTTTAAACAGGATAGAAGATTATTATTTCACAATAAAGCAGTTAAGAGCAAAAGTATCATAATCTGAATCACATTTTCATCTGCAATTCTTTTTGTTGTTATTATTTTTGTATCTGTGCGTGTGTCATGGCAACTTCTGGTGAATGACCCCTACTGGGGGCCTGGAGGATATTCAGAGAAGTAGCTGAATAAAGCCTGCCTCTGCCTCCCGACTTCTGGTATTCCAAGGAGGTCTCTCATCCAAGTACTTGCCGGAGTCATCTTTGCTTAGCTTCCAAGATCTGATAAGATTGGGCTTGCAAGGGCTATCCAGGTCAGGGTATCTGCAATTCTTTTGAGATTCTTTAGCTGAAACAAAAATGGATCCTTACCTAAAGCGGCGGGCATGTATCGAGTGTTGTGGACAAACCAGCAACTTGCTTTGATGTTCATCAGTCAGGTTGCACCTTTAGAGCAGGGGGAAAGATCCATTAGGTTAGTGAACCAGAAGATTTGGCTGTGTGAATGCTGTGATCTTGTGGGAGTGTGGGGAAAGCATGGAATGCTGCACCAGGGACCGAATCCAACTTCCAGATAATCACAATTTTGGTTGTTGTTTTTTAAGCTTCTAGCCCCTATGGCTGAAAGTGTGTGGGCAAGCCTGCTGAAATTGCCAACTTTTTGTGTAAGAAACACAAGGAGTTGTACTTTGAAAAAGAAATAAGGAAACAAAAGGCCCAATCATCTTGGAAATTCTCCTCCTTATTGACATGAATCTTGAGTGGCTGAACAAAATTTTAATGCTTTGAGGAGAGGAAATTTTCAGTGGACATTATAAGAGTTCTGGAAGAACTGGGAAAGGAAGGAGAAGACAGAAAGAAACAGAAGATTAACAGTACCAATTGGAGGAAATAATATATTACAATAATTTTCAAGATGCACTGACGGGATTGGATATTTACCTGGATCTATCCCCAAAGGATAACCAAACTGACTGGGTATTTCCCAAACTGTAATGAGGAAAAAAGGGTTTTGAGCATGACAGAATACAATTAATTGTTATTCTGCAAAAAATGCCAAGTTTCCCAGCCTGCACCAACTGCTTTGATAAGTCCTCATCTTATGAACCATCTCTTGAACATACTTCAAGTGAATTGAGGTCATCTGGTCCAAGGCAGAAAAGGACTGCGCCAAACAAAAAACACCATTCAGGGATATGTGATTCTGATCCAGTCTACAAGCAAAAGAAAAAGAAGCTAAATTCTCATTTCAAGAAATCCATACTGCATAAGAACATAACTGATTAGGCTCTAGGAAACTGGCAGCGATTCACTCACCCTCCCCATTCATTCCCAACTCTAAACTTTCTGGCTATTAAAAAGGTAAAGGTGCAAGCACCAAGTCCTTACCAACCCATGGGGAGACGTCGCATCATGACATTTTTACAGCAGCCTTTTTATGGGGTGGTTTGCCATTGCCTTCCCTAGTCATCTATACTTTACCCCCAGCAAGCTAGGCACTCATTTTACTGACCTTGGAAGGATGGAAAGCTGAATCATCCTTGAGCTGGCTACCAGAACCCAGCTTCCACCAGGATCGAACAAAGGTCTTGAGCAGAGCTTGGACTGCAGCACTGCAGCTTACCACAGGGCTCTTCTCTGACTATTAGACACAGGTAAAAAACCCCAAACCCTGACCTGGACAGTCTAGGCTAGTCCAATCTTGTCAGATCTCAGAAGTTAAGTGAGGTCAGCCTTGATTACTACTGCGGTAAGAGACCACAAAGGAAGTCTGGGGTTGCTGTACAAAGCATAACAGTTCATGTAAAAATATTCACATCTGTTGGCCACACAAACTGTGCCTGGAGGTGAAGGCTGGAGCTGTGACTCACAAAAGGTCATACTGGAATAAATTTCATCCATCTTTCAGGTGCCACTGGAAGACTTTTGCTTTATTTTGTTACAGCAGAGTAACAAAACTACCCCCTTGTAATGAGCAGGGACTTATAGGACTTTTAGGACTTTGGTACTTTTTTGCCATCAAGTGGAAATCCCATAGGATTTTTAAGGCAGTGGTTATCCATTGTCTTTCTCTTCATAGTGGCCCTGGACTTCCTTGATGGTTTCCCCCATCTAAAGCCATTTTTCCACTGACCTTACTCCGGAGCGACGTCCCTCTTCACCGCGCAGCGTCTGCGCGGATTTCCCACCAACTGCTGCGCACAACCAGGAAGAGCTGCGGCTTTTGCATCGCAGATGTAAACTGGTTTTTAGTGGTTTACATCTGCGACGCAAAAGCCGTGGCACTTCCTGGTTGTGCACAGCAGTTGGTGGGAAATCCACGCAGACGCTGCGCGGTGAAGAGAGACGTCGCTCCAGAGTAAGGTCAGTGGGAAAACGGCCTAAGTGTTGTCAATTTGCAACAGACTTTTGGTGACCCCAGCAAGGGGCCTTCAAGTCAAGTGAGAAGCAGAGGCGGCTTGCCATGGCCTTTCCTCCACAGAAACTTCTTTGGAGGTCTCCCATCCAAGAACCAACCCTGTTTAGCTTCTGAGATTTGATAAGATTGGGCCCCACCTTGTTGCCTTCCTTCCAATTTCAGTCTCAAGACATCATGAAACATCCAAGCAGGATCTTCACTTACATTAAGGAACGTAATGCCTTCATATCTGGGAGAAGTTCGGCCACTTTCAAAACTCCTGCGTCTCCCAGAGAATTATCTGACAAACTGCAATTTTAAAAAGATATTATTGTTATTATTGGTGGTGGTGTTATTATTATTACTACAGAAGGAATTCATATGCATATTAGGCCACACTCCCTGACATCACCATTGTTTCTACAGCAGGATGTCATTTACATATTAGACCACACCCAGTGACACCAAGCCAGCGAAAGCTGCATTCCTGCGTGTTCCTGCTCAAAAAAAGCCACCACCACTCCTCTAGTGTTCAAGTGCAGGCTCCCTACATGAAGATGAATTAGTTAAGGAACCCAATGATGCATTACTTTAGTGAATGAATCAAATGATGCGTCATTCTCATGTTCCATCCTCTAGAAGCTAAATCTGGGAAAGGGGTAGATAGTATGTGGAGCTGCTGTGTTAGATCATAAATTCCATTTGGCCCAGAATAGTCAGGGGCACCAAGGGGTAATATTCTTCTTCTATGAAATCATTTCTGCTTTTCCCATTGCTACCCCATAGCTCACAACGCCCACCCCCGCCATGCACTATTCAAATTAAGCCAATACGGCAACCACTTCAGGAACGTGGACAAGGGCATTGACCAGTAGGATTTGTGTTTGGCAGGCAGTTCCCACCTTGAAGCAGCCACCACCACAGGGAATGGAGGACTGGTAAGCTGTGAGCCTCCCTGAGCTGTGAGCCCCAGGCCAGGGATTGAAGGAAAGGGCCCACATCTTGTCCAACAACCCCTCCGGCTTCTGCACTCTGAGCCCAGGAAAAGAGCAAGTTGGCCACAGCAGAATAGAGTGAGTTTACTCCTTTTCCTCCATGACTAGCTTGCTCTCCTCTAGAAGCCATGGCAAACTCCCTCATTCTTGTCTGAATTGCTGTGGGTGTTTTGTGGGATTGCACCAGGGGTAGAGGGAGGGGAGGGACGGTGGCTCAGTGGTAGAGCATCTGCTTGGGAAGCAGAAGGTCCCAGGTTCAAACCCTGGCATCTCCAAAAAAGGGTCCAGGCAAATAGGTGTGAAAAACCTCAGCTTGAGACCCTGGAGAGCCGCTGCCAGTCTGAGAAGACAATACTGACTTTGATGGACCAAGGGTCTGATTCAGTATAAGGCAGCTTCATATGTTCATATGTTCTAGCAGGAGCTCCTTTGCATATTAGGCCACACAGCCCTGATGTAGCCAAGAGCTTACAAAAAAGAGCCTTGTAAGCTCTTGGAGGATTGGTGACATCAGCGGTGTGTGGCCTAGTATGCAAAGGAGTTCCTGCTAGAATTCCACCCCTGAATGATGCACAGGAAACACTATAGTCCTGCAGCTCTTTGCACTGATGATCATTGTAAATGCTGCTCTCAGCAAGCCACAGAGTGAGTTCTACTGGTCTATGTGCATAGACACGGTATTGTACAAATGCTATCAATATTTTTACATCCAAAGCATAGACCAGGGGTGGCCAAGGGTAGCTCTCCAGATGTTTTTTTGCCTACAGCTCCCATCAGCCCCAGCCAGCATGGCCAATGGCTGGGGCTGATGGGAGTTGTAGGCAAAAAACATCTGGAGAGCTACCCTTAGCCACCCCTGGCATAGACACATGCAGAACCTACAGGTATGGGCTTGATTCCACACTCTTGTCATGCACAAGTTTGGATCCTAAGTAGCACAAACAGAGTTGTAACATGAAGGCAACTTCTCTGCTTCCTCCCTCCCACTGCAGCTTTGTGTGCCTGCTGAAATTGTGATCTGCAGATTAGTACGTACACACACACACATACACAACATGTTGGATTTAATTTCAAGAAAAGAAACAAAGAAAGCTTACTCCAACTCAGTTACACTGCAACACCTCAGTGCCAAGCACAGGTTCTTCAGATCTTCACCATGAAAACAGTTGCCCGTCAAGCTAAAACCAAATGAAGATCAATTTAATCCCTAAAGTGTAATACAAAATTAGCAGCTCTTGCTGTTCTGATGGGCATTTTAAAAGCCCAAATTAAATTAAGACCATTTTAAACCCATTCCCCACTCCTAACTTAGCCACCTGCCAAATCTTTCCCCATCCCTGCGTTTCTTCAGAATTGCAAAGTTTCTTGCTAAAACATAGCATGCAAAATTATTTTTCTTCATTTCTGGACCTCCCCAGATAGTTTTATGCTTCCCCAGTTTCAATTTCATTTCAATCACATGTTTATTTATTTTATTTTATTTCTATCCCGCCCTCCCTGCAGAGGCTCAGGGCAGCTCACAACATAAAAACTTCACAGTAGGAAAAGCAATACATCCTCTAAAATAGTACACTCAATAAAATTACACATTCAATAATTAAAATCAGCATTTCATTTCATGTGATACTAAGATCTAAATATTGTATCATTCCATTTTTCAGTGTAACAGTCTTCCATCTACTATATAGGCTCCATGTTAATTAAAGGCCAGCTGGAAGAGGGTGGTTTTGCAGGCCCTGCGGAACTGGCCAAGATTCCGCAAGGCCTGCACTTTCTCTGGCAGTTAGTTCCACCAGTGGGGGGCAGCGATCAAAAAGGCCCTTTTCCTGGTGACTTTATTTAGAATTTATTGATTTATTAGATCAGTATCCCATCTTTCCATTAGCATATTCAGGGCTACTAACACAATACTACAAATGAATTCGTGGGAATGGAAAGTCTCAGCCAGCTTATGGTAACTATGTTGGGTTTTCAAGGCAAGAGATGAACAGAGGTGGTTTGGCATCACCTGCCCCTACATCACAACCCTGGACTTCTTTGGTGATCTCCCATCCACATACTGACCATTTTCGCACACAGCTTACCTCGCAGTCACAATCCTGTTCCCTCCACAGCATCTGGTCGGATTTCCCACCATCTGCACTGAAGTTACAGGAAGTGCCGCAGCTTTTGCATAGCAAACGTAAACCACTAAAACCCAGTTTACGTTTGCTATGCAAAAGCCGCGGCACTTCCTGTAACTCCGGTGCAGATGGTGGGAAATCTGACAGACGCTGCGGAGGGAACAGGATTGTGACTGCGAGGTAAGCTGTGTGTGAAAACAGTAACTAATTAGGGCTGAGCCTGTTTAGCTTCTGAGATCTGGTGAGATCAGGCATTAAATTCAATAGGAACACTACAGTTGATCCCAAACTTTACTAAATTGCAGTTGATCCCAAACTTTACTAAATTGCAAACTAGCCTAACATTGGCAGGGAGATCAAGGTACCCAGTTCCTGCTGCCACAGTCCTCAATTCAAGATCTTTGGGGCCTTAAGAGCCTCACTGGTCTTTAACAAACTATTGATGTCCATATACCATATTTTTCTTGATGTTGCCAATATCTGTCCTTTATCAGTGCTGAACTGATCATCATTCAAAGAGTAACTCCTGCAGCAATGACAAACGAAAAGTATTACTCAGTGGTGAGGGGAAAAGAATCAAATGTACAATGGGCTATAACTGAATAGCAGTGGCAAAAAACAAACAAACCCAGTGCCATTATAGATTATATTAAATTGATCTGCTGAAATTTAAGGTTCATGCAGCAATTCATCAGCCAATCTCTATGTCCAGCTATTCTACTCCAAAAGCCAGGGACCCAAGATAGCTTAAAAGTAAAAATTGAGACTTAAATACACACAAATATCGAGAGTAGCAAGAATTACAGAACAACAGCACATATGAATGAGAATAGTTAATTAACAACACAACCAGTCAATTTACAGCCTTGAAAGCCCCTCATGGAATGTGGAAACAGGTCTAATATTTTAAACATGATGGAGATAATTGGGAAGTGATTTTATTTTCCTGAAAATAAGCTTACATTTTTTCTACCCTAGAGAAAGCACTGAAAGAAGTAGTTATGCAAAGTTACGTACTAAAATCCTGGGGAAACTTGAAAGGATTAGTGCGTATTGACTAGTACCAGTGTCAACATCCATTCACTCTTCCCTACTCCTAAGGCAGTTCCACAATTGTTATTAAAAGGCTCATAATTTTTGTAGGGTGAAATCTAAAATATATGCATATAAAGGCATATGAATGACATCAAAATACACATTAAAATGACAACTTGCACAAAGCATGATGTAACGTACTCAGTGAAGAGACATGCAGAAGGCAACATACTTTATTCAAAGGTACATCACAGAACAGGCAACGCAGGCCGGGACCCGCTTTATATACACTCAGCCCGGAACGGCCCCCCAGCTGGCCCAGACCAATCCTGGCCAGTCAAACTTCCCGCCACAGATCTTGATTGGTGGAGTACTTTTGCACGCTGCGCTGAGTGACCAGGGGATTCCCCCTGGTCGCCTCTGCTGCACGGCCGCGCGGTGCTTTACTAAAGCACAATACACTACACATGAGTAGACAAGGCACATGTAAGGCAATTTCAGAAATGTTGACTGTTGAGCAGGAGTCAGGAGTAAAGGGTCTTTGGAAAGAATTTTTTACAGTAGTTCTGCAGTGGAATTAACTGCCTAGGGAGGTGGTGTGAGCTCCCTTTCACTTACAGTCTTCAACAGTGGCTGGACAAACATTTGTAAGAGATGCTTTAGGGCTGATCCTGCACTGACTACAGAATTTGACTAGATGGCCTGTATGGCTCCTTCTAATTCTATGATTCTATGGTGAATAGACACATAAGCCTGGCTGCAGACTTCACCCTCTGTTGTTTTTTGATGTTAAAGTTCAAAAGGGATGTGAACATTTTAGAAGAGGTTGAGAAAAAACCTAGGAGAATTCAGAAATACCTTAAATATGTTCAGAAAGGAAATTCTGTTTGTCTAGAGATGAACAGAGCACTGTCCTCAGGGAATTGTTGTTTTTTTAAAGCAGTAGCATATGCAAGCATAAGAAAAGGTGGCAAAAGGATTGATATGCCACTTTTCAGTTTTCCTGTCCTTCAAGGATTGTGGTTGAATTGCACCCATGATGTCCACCACATGGTTCAGAGGCACCACAAGGAAACACCAGGAAATTCTAACAGAACATTGGAAATGTAATTCTTAATTTAGTAGAAAATGAGCAAATGAATTTATTGTATTTTAGATCCCTGCTTTCAAAATGCAAAGGCCTTTCCCCGCCCTTAAATGAGGAGGTTTGGTGCATTTTGCAGCTACTGCAAATCACAAATGTTTCTTTTCAAGTAAATATACCAAGCAGGAAATGTCAGAAGCATGTTGCCATAGACTAAGGGGAAAAAATGTACTTTAATCAATTCTCTGTACCTGGAACGAGAGGAACGAGCAACCACTCTGTTATCCAGTGTCAATACTGCAGTTTTCTGATGAAGACTAGAGAAAAGAGAGAAGGATTTTGTAGAACATCAAACTGAGTTTAATAATGAAACTGTTACAAACACAATGTACATGTTTCCAATTAATGACTAGCACTGAAGGATTGTTTCCATTCCCTAGTTCCATGCAGAAGTTCTATGAGGGATGAGATGCTTGTGGAGCAAGATGGTGTCCACTGATACCACCTCTTTACTGTGTCCAGCCTCCATGCACTGAAGGGGGTCATTTGCACAGAGGCTGTTGTTGCCAACCTCCAGGAGATCTGCTATTACAATTGATCTCCAGAAGGCCAAGATAATTCCACTGGAGAAAACGGCTGCTTTAGAGAGCAAACTCTATGCCAGGGGTGGCCAATGGTAGCTCTCCAGATGTTTTTTGCCTACCACTCCCATCAGCCCCAGTCAGCATGGCTGATGGCTGGAGCTGATGGGAGTGGTAGGCAAAAAACATCAGGAGAGCTACCATTGGCCACCCCTGCTCTATGCTATGGTGTGATACTCTACTGAGGTCCCTCCCCTCTCCAAACCCTGCTTTCCCTAGCTCCACTCACAAAATCTCAATGTACTTCCCAACCCAGAGCTGGCAACCCTAAAAGCAGCCCATGCATGCACAGTGAAAGCAGGCTGGGTGCGTACAGAGATTCTCTAAAGCAGTTATAAACACAAGTCATAGGCATCACTGGGGATGTGCAGAGGCTGGATGCAGTGAGGGGTCAGATTAGAATGATCCTAACTTCTCCTCTGCACACACAGCTTCAGCCTTGATTGAACATCCTGACAAATCTCCTCTTTATGCAGGGATCCACAATGGGTCACTCACTCATGGACACACTGGCACCCACCCACACATTTCCTGGTGCCCACTGGTGCTTTTTTTGAGCAGGAACACACAAAAATGCAATTCTGGCTGCCTTGGTGCCAGGGGTGTGGCCTAATATGCAAAGGAGTTTCTGCTGGCCTTTTTCTAAAAAAAAAAAAGTCCTGTGCCCACCAAGTGTTTTTACAAAGTGAGTGTGGCCAGGTGGGGTTGTTGTCCAACATGGCTTCTATTGGTGACTGGAGATCTGATCACCTGATCAGACTAAAACTATATTGTTTCAGCGGCAGCTACCATCTTAGTGTTGGTTTTATTCTCTCCCACTCCTCCTTCCAAGGTTATTTTTTAAATTTCTTTCCTTCGCTACTGCACTTCCGCTTCCTCTGTGTGTGTGGCTCAGGCTCAGCCTCCTGTGGCAGTCATTTTGTTGTTGGCTCTGCCTCTCATGGTGGCCATTTTGTGGCTAACTCTACTTCCTCGAATTGCCATTTTATGGACACACCCACTATCTTATGTCAGAATTCCAAAGGTGCCCATAGTTTCAAAAAGCCCAGGGACCGCTGTTTTTGGTAGTGCTCTTCTGGAGGTGTTGGAACTGCAGCCATTTAGTTTTAACATAAATTATGATGGAAGAGAAGGATGATGCAGATGCAAGGGCTCTTTGCCACAAACACATTGGTACTGGGTGGAGGGCAAGACACAGCAGAACTAGCAAATCCTTCTCACTTGCTCTTATGTGATTATCTCTTTAGCACACAGAATGCTAATCTTAGGAACTTCTGTCCTGCTAGCTGCTCCCTTCTTTTCTCTTTCCCTCTCTGACCTGCAAGTGTAATGCAATTCTTTTAACTCCCTCTAGTGGATTAAGAGTTACACAAGGACAACATGCACCCTCTCCTTGTTAGATAGAGAGTTAGCTTATCTCACCTTCCTTATCACAGTGTGGTTTTCTGTAGCAATAAAGGATATCCTTTCATTTCTTGAAATGAGAAACCTCATAGGTTTTATCTTAAGGCAGACTCCCCCCTGCTTGCACAGAGGCAATTCAAATTAACAAATTATCAGTAGACCAGACATTTCCAGGATTCTTTAAAATGTATAGTATGGCTTCTATTCTCTAATTAATATTCACCATACTAAATTTTAATTACATGATACAGGATAATTAAGATTAAACAGGACAGAATGGTCAACTGGAAACAATTTGCAGGGACTCGATGTGGGGGACAGAAGAGAGACCACTCCAAGCTCTCCATGCATGAATTTTCTACAAAGCAGTATAATCTCAGCCTCCTTAGCCAAACCAAATAGTGATACATGGCCCAGTGTTAATAGAAATTATCCTGTTTCCCCATGGGACTGTCCATGTCAACAGTCAATTAGTCAGTCAGGAGAGTAACTTGCACTGCATAAATTATTCTGGCCTCCACTGCCTCACCCCTTTTCTGACTTAGCTATTTAATTGCTATGGGGGTGTCTGCCCACTGCCCTTTCAATCTCAGACATTTTATGGACCTCTTGGCCATCTGGATTTGTTAATTAGTGTATTGCAGAATTGTTTTATTTATTTAGTAAATTTATATTCCACCCTACCCCTCGAACAGGCTCAGGGTGGATTACAACATAATCAACACTTAAAACATTACCAATAAAAGCAATATATTAAAACAGACAGAAATCTCCTGGTTCAGAGCAGGCGACAGAAAGGTATCAGTTTAAAACAGTTTCCAGCTGGCCAATTAATGATGTCGTTTTTCATGCGGGCCGTTCAAGATAAGATACTTCAGCAAGGGAGTCCAATTTAGTTTAATTTGGATGCCTGGAGTCCTGGAGGAACAGCTCTGTCTTACAGGCCCTGTGAAAAGGTAGCAGATCTGGAGGCCCTAATCTCCAATGGGAGCATGTTCTACCAGGCCGGGGCCAGGGCAGAAAAAGCCTTGGCCCTGGTTGAGGCCAGATGGACTTCCTTAGGGCCAGGGACAACCAGGAGATGTTGATTTTCTGAGCATAAAGCCTGTTGGGGCACATACGGGGAGAGGTGCCAGATAAGTCGGTCCCAGGCCACAAAGGGCTTTGAAGATCAATATCAGAACCTTGAAATTACTCCAGTACGCAATAGGTAGCCAATGCAAGTGACATAACGCTGGCCAAACACCCACCTGTACTGGCAGTGCCATCAGCACTTAGATCTTGTCAAGGAACCCTAAGGGTACATCTGCACGATGGATTTAAATTGGTTTGATAAACATTCCCTCCATCCAAAGAATCCTGGGAGCTGTAGTTCTATGAAAAAGGATCTCTGCCAGAAAGTCTTCCGGATTCCTCACTATATGACATTTCCCAGGACTTTTTTTTTTTCGGTAACTCACCCAATTAATCTGGTATAAATTCAGAATATATTTTTGGGTTGCCCACATTACGTCTTCTGCTGATATGGTTGAAGATGACACCTAGAGATCTCCTGCTACTACAACTGATTTCCAAATGACCAATAACAGTTCCCCTAGAAAAAATGGCCACTTTGGAGGGTGGACTCTATGTCATTATATCCTACTGAAGTCCCTCCCCTACCCAAATCCCATCCTCCTTACCCCCCCCCCCAAAAAAATCTCCAGGTATTTTCTAACTTGGAGCTTGTAACCCTACGCAAGAGATGAGCCGGGAGGAGAGTTCTGGGTAGGAATGAAATGAGGAAAGCAGTGGCCCCCTTCCCAATTCACCACACTGCCTCCTTTAATTTAACCTCTGCTTTTATATTGTAGGGCGCACCATGACAAACTGAAAAAAAAATACAAGGGTACTTAAGAGAGAAGGACAGTTTTTTGGTCAAATTTAGGCCTACCTGGCTTCAAGCGTCTCGATATTTGGACAAATTGTCATTGAATGCAGGAGACAGAAAATGCTCTTCAGAGACAACTGGTTGTTATTTAAACTGTCAGAAAACCAATCCAGACATAGACAAGTTACCTTCATAAGAACACCCATGTGAATATATCACTGTAACACTAAATTATTGGGAATCTTAGCAGCATTAAGAAAGAGGTCATAGCTCAACAGTGAAGCTCTGGCTTTGCATGCAAAAGGTCTCAGGTTCTGTCTCCTAGATTTCAAGTCACTGGGGATGGGAAAAGCCCCTCTGTGCCAGAGACCTTGTAGGCATTACTGGAGTAGGAAGACCAATCATATGATCAACGGTAAGGCAACTTCCTTATTTAATTTGGTTTTTATCTCACCTTTTGTCCAAGCAGCCCTAGGGGCGATACCTGGCTCCCCACTCCTCCAGTTACTCCATAGAGCAACCTTGAGAGGTAGGCTAGGTTTAAATAAGAGAAAACGGCTTTGCATAAATTTTGCTGTTTTGTAGAATTTCATTTTGAGCACAGATGGCAGAATTAAAAATTATTATTAGCATTATTTACACTCTTTTATATAACTCAAGGTGAGTTACAAGTATGATTTAAAAAAAAAACTCCCAGTTAACCATCAGTAAATGGATTGCATAGTAAGATAATACCACACAATCAGTGGGTGCATTCACATAACCATTTTGACCTGACATGGCCATCTCTCGCTTCCAAATCAAATGGGCACGATCAAAGGTGCACATCTGACTCCCATGCCCCATTCGTCACTACCTGTGCTAAAATGACTCCCACATGGGAGAGCCAGTTTGATATAGTGGTTAAGTGTGCGGGCGCTTATCTGGGAGAACCGGGTTGGATTCCCCACTCCTCCACTTGCAGCTGCTGGAATGGCCTTGGGTCAGCCATAGCTCTCGCAGTTGTCCTTGAAAGAACAGCTTCTGAGAGAGCTCTCTCGGCTCCACCCATTTCACAAGGTGTCTGTTGCGGGGAGGAAGATAAAGGAGATTGTAAGCCACTCTGAGACTCTGATTAAGAGAGAAGGGTGGTGTATAAATCTGCTGTCTTCTTCTTCTTAAACAGCCATCGGCAAACTCCAGTGGCCACTTCAGTGAAGTGCTTCCATGGTGGGTTTCCAGCCATCTGATCGCCCCAGCACACCATGGAAACACATGAGAAGTATGATCGTTCCACTCTGTTTCTGGTGCATCCTTAAAAAAAACGCACTCCAACATGAGCTTCAGCACCCCCATAGAATGCAGCCAAGAGTGCATGCACACTTGTCTGCTTTTGTGCACACACAAAATGGAACTTAAGAAAAAAACAACCAACCCAGCCACAGGTCTGTGGTTGTGGCACATTAGCAATGCGAACAAACAACCATGTGCCCATGACACTGGCTTAGGAGGTGGTGTCTGATTGACAGAAACCACCCCAAATTCAAGTGGCTTATTTAAAGGTGAGGTACTGCCGCAGCAACCTGCCTATCTGACTGCACCCAATGAGCCAATTGCAAGAAATGGTAACATCTGAATCTGCAAAGAATTTGCTATTGCAAATTGTTGGAGTATGTAAAGGTCTCTAGTATGACAAATAAAGCAGAGAATGGGCATGCATAAGTCCCAAAACAAATAACTAGCAAAATTCTTACTTCATCAGGCCAGTAATGGAAATTTTGGACAGCTTCTTCACCAGTTCTCTGCATCCTTCATCTCCAAGATTGTTACCTGACAAACTGACATGTTTTCCAGATTAGTGATATGGCCAATCCAAATTTCTGCCTTCTATTACCAGTAAGTTAATTAAACAAATGGGTGGGGGGAGCACTCACTCAATTTCAGACAGGTGGGAACAGCTCCTGAGAATTCTGGCAATCTGTGTAGCATGTTGGGGAGACAGTCGGCAGTCCTGAAGTCTGTAGGCAATATACATCAAGAAAAAAGAAGTCAAAGATTAACATTATAACAGGACTTGCAGGTCTAAAGATTCATGGGGAGAAGAGTTTTTGTGGGGACAGTCCATTAGGCATTGCCTAGCTGGGTCTTCCTGGGGGAGTGGGGTAGGACTGACAACTCCCACTTTGGAATTTCCTGGATATTTGTGGGTGGAGCCTGTGGAGGTTGTACTCTGGGGTGTGGGATGGCATGATATAATGCCATAGAGTCCATCCTCTAAAACAGCAATTTTCTCCAAGGAAACTGATCTCTGTTGTCTGGAGTAAGGATGGGCACGAACCTGGAAAAAGGAGGTTCTCAAAGGTTCATGGTTTGTGGAGTCTCATGAACCATGACGAACCACCCCCGGTTCCCTATAAATGGCTTTTGCAAGCCGCAGCGCTGCGGCATGACTCACAAGTGAACCGAGAAGGCATTTAAATGCCTTCCCAGTTCACTCGCTGAGTTGTGCCACCACAGTGGCATGACAGCAAGTCAACTAAGACGGGATTTAAACCCCTTCTCAGTTCACTTGTGACCTTGGAAGCAGAGGGGAGTGAAATCGACAGATTAAATGGCTGTCAGCTGTCTTAACATAACAGCTGATTGGCAGACCCTCTGTGTTGTTAGGTATAATGACCAGTACCTATTTAACCAGTCAGTTTTGCTTTTTACCCCCCTCCACTTCCAAGCAGGGGGAAGTGAAACTGGCCCCTGAAATGGCTCCCACGCTTCAGCATCTTAGCATACTTGACACATTTCTAATATGAACATGTTAAACCTTAAGGAGAATATTCAAGCTGCAATTCTGAATGCACCTTTCTCAGAGTAAGCCCTATCATATAACCTGGAGACTTACTTCTGAGTAGGTCTGCTTAGAATTGCTGCCTCAGAACTTTTTGTTCCATTTTATAATGAGTTGATGTTGAAATCCATCTGAACCATTTACCTAAACTGCTTTAAATAATTTGACTCTTTAACAACCATCTGAACTTTTGAACCAAACAGAGATTTAGATCAGCAAACAAAAATATATAGTTTTAGGTTACTTCATAATGTAGCAGTTAGCACAAATCTAAATGAATGTTTACCGTAATATTAACGACTGGCCTCGAGGAACAGTTTCATCTTCATTTATCCCCAAGCTTTGTGACCTGAAATCAACAGTGTAATTATTTTTACTGTCTTGATATTCCACTATATTGCTTAATTATGGCAATAATGCCACACGTAGCAAATATTCTCCATTTTCCTCACATGATAAAGCATATATGATAAAGTACGCTGACTGGGTAAAAAACATCCTTGAGTCATGCTATAGAAATGAAATTCCTAGACATCATAAATGACTGTACACTGAAGCAGTTAGTCATACAGCCAACCAGAGGTGTAGTGATCTTGGTTCTGAGTGGGTCTCAGGACCTGATGAGAGATGTAGAGGTTGTTACACCAGTTGGGAACACTGAACACAATTCTATTAAGTTCAGCATTCAGGTCAATGGAAAGTCCAAAACTATAAGATTTTATTTCACAAAAGAGAACTTTACAAAAATGAGAATAATAAAAAGGAAGCTGAAGGGGGAACACAACAGTCAAATCCCCAGAGTGGGGAGTAGGTTGCTAGAAGTCTCAAGACAGGCAAAAAACCCCAAACAAACCATTTTTATATATAGATATCAGGAGCAGGAAGCCAGCCAGAAAAGCAGTGTGGCCTTTGGATGACAAAGGAATCAAGGGATTGCTAAGGGATCATGGGGAGATAGCAGAGAAGCTCAATGACTTTTTTTGCTTTTGTGTACCCTATGGAAAGTGTGGGCACGTACCCATGCCACACCCCCTATTTTCTGGAAGGGAGTCTGAAGAACTGAGCCAAATTGAGGTGAACAGAGATGAAGTTCTAGATCTACTGGGGAAATTAAAACCAATAAGGCTACAGGACCTGATGCCATACACCTGAGAGTTCTTACGGAACTCAGATATAAGGTAGTTGATCTACTAACCCGTATATGTACTTTATCAGTAAATGCACTGGCTGTACCAAAAGACTGTAAAGTAGAAATTGTTACATCAATTTTCAAAAAGGGATCCTGAGGGGAACCAGGAAATTACAAGCTGGCCAGCCTAATGGCTGTCCCAGGCAAATTGGTAGAAACTGTCATCAAGATAGTATTGTTAGGCACATAGAGGGACAAAGCCTGCTGAGGGAAATTCAGCATGGTTTCTGCGAGGGGAAGTCCTATCTCACCAGTCTTTTGAAGTTCTTTGAGAAAGTGAACAGCATATAGGCAACAGTGACCCAATAGACTTTGAAAAGTCTCTTTACAAGGAACCTAACCAAAGACTTCTGAATAAACTTAGCAATCATGGGAAAAGTGGACAAGTTCTCTTACAGATTAAAAGTAGGCATCAATGGACAGTTCTCACTATGGAGGTAAGTAAGCAATTCTCACAATGGAGAGAAGTAAGGATAGAAGAAGAAGAAGAAGAAGAAGAAGAAGAAGAAGAAGAAGAAGAAGAAAAAGAAGAAGAAGAAGAAGAAGAAGAAGAAGAAGAAGAAAAAGAAGAAGAAGAAGAAGAAGAAGAAGAAGAAGAAGAAGAAGAAGAAGAAGAAGATATTGGATTTATATCCCGCCCTCCACTCCGAAGAGTCTCAGAGCGGCTCACAATCTCCTTTACCTTCCTCCCCCACAACAGACACCCTGTGAGGTGGGTGAGGCTGGAGAGGGCTCTCACAGCAGCTGCCCTTTCAAGGACAACCTCTGCCAGAGCTATGGCTGACCCAAGGCCATTCCAGCAGGTGCAAGTGGAGGAGTGGGGAATCAAACCTGGTTCTCCCAGATAAGAGTCCGCACACTTAACCACTACACCAAACTGGCTCTCCCAGTTTGGGCTGGTACTAGGTATTTGGGCTGGTACTATTTTTTATTCATAAATGATCTGGAACTAGAGGCATGTAGTGTAGTGGCCAAGTCTGCAGATGACACAAAATTATTCAGGATGGTGAAAACCAAAGCTAATTGAAGAGCTCCAACAGGACCTCTACAAACTGGGTGAGTGGGTGACAATGTGGCAATGAAGATCAGTGTTGCTAAGTGTAAGGTGATGCGCATTGGGACAAAGAAGCCAAGCTTCAAGTAAAGGCTAATGGGGTCTGAACTTGCTGAGACAAAAGATCTTCAGGTCACAGCGGATAGCTGAAGGAAAGTGTCTACCCAATGTGCAAAATTTAAGTTAGGAATTATTAGGGAAGAGACTGAAAATAAAATGGCCAATACTGTAATGCCCCCATATAGATCTGTGGTGTGGCCTTATTTGGAATACTGTGTATAGTTCTGGTCACCATGACCGGTTCCACACTTGGCATTTGCCTCCCTTTCTATGTGGGGCTCTTCACTACCAGTAGCTGCAGGTCTGTTTCCTGGATTCTGTATTCCAATCTGGTTTTCTGCCCCATATAAAACTGATTCTGCATCACCTTCCAACCCTCCCTTTTCTCCCTCCCACCCCCCCTTTTTAAACATATGCATGATCACAATACAATGCAATGGCGGCAAGGGAAGGGAACTGCCTAATGGCAGTCACTGTTCTCTGTTCCTTCATCCTCCCACAATTCATTTGTCCTTATTCTAATGTTCCCGCATCTTTGTATGCCAATTCCAATTTGTCAGTACATAGCAACTCTCCCACTCATTGGCTAGCATCACTTTTTGAGACTGTGTGGATTCTCTAACACTGTCATGAGAATTTGAACCATGCTATGCCTGCACCAATACAAGATTCCTCCTCTCCCAGATAAAATGGCGGGGGCAGCCATTCAACGGGAGACAGAGAGTGAGAGTAAGAAATTACATACAGTATCAAATGAGAATGCCACACTTTTGCTCACAGTAATTACAGTAACAACAAAGCTTTAGCCAAGCCCTCCCCCAGTATTTACTGCCCTTTCCAGCCCAGATCTGGCAAACCACAAAATGGTGGAATGCTTTATACTCTAATAACATTGAAAGAACTATGGAGGAACAGTCATGGCAGGCAGGAACTCATCTTGGAGGGGTCAAACACAGAAACTGTGTAAAAAAAATCATTGTAGAAGTCACATGCATTAAGGAAAATATGAGGGGATGTGGTTTAAGAAGCACAGGCTCTAAATTTTGATGCCTCGTCACATTATAACACAAATAGCTTGTTGTTTTTTTAAAAAAAATAAAACATGCAAGGCAGAGCTCTTTACTGTTCATTGTCTGTGGTGGATGAGGAAGACTGGTCCCACAGCAGTGAATGATGTCAAGGGCTATGAGGGAGCAAGGGCATGGAAAGAGGTGGACATGTCATGCTATTTACAAAGCTTATCCACAAATTGTACAAGTTTCACACACAAAAATGACAAATCCAAGTGCAAGGAAAGGAAAACTTCTATAAAAAACGCCAAGATGAAGATGCAGGGGAAACTAAGATGAGATGCGGGTCAAACTGCAGCACCACAGAAACTAGTGGGAAATTGAAAGGTAGAGACGAGGAAACCAGAAGACCGAGGGTAGAACAAATGCTACTGCGGAATCAGTCCATATTTTAAAAAATGCATTGCAGAGCTGTATCAAGACAATTCGGAGGTGGAGCACCTTCCTTATGAGGAAAGGCTAAAAAGTCTGGGACTTTACACTTTAGAAATTAGATGAATAAGGAGAGACATGATAGAAGTTTATAAAATTATGCATGGTGTAGAAAGAGTTGACAAAGAGAATTTTTTTTCCTTCTCCCAAAATACTAGAACTCAAGAGCATCCAATGAAGTTGATGGGCAATAGGTTCAGGATGGACATTAAAAAAAACTATTTTTACACAGATAGTGATTATAATGTGGAATTTGCTGCCAGAGGATGTAGTGATGGCCATAGGAATAAACTGCTTTAAATGGGGATTCAATAGATTCATAGAGGATAAGTCTATCAACAGCTAGCCATAGTGACTGAGGGTGAACCTCATCCAAGAGTCAGGAGGCAACATCAGAAGGCCTTGGCCTTGTTTTTAGCCATGAAGAACTGGTTGGCCACTGTGTGTGAGAGGATGCTGGACTAGATGAACCACTGGTCTGATCCAGCAGGGCTCTTCTGATGTTCTTACAGTGGGAAAATGGCTGCTGTGTGGACAGAACCAGGAAAATCTAGACTTTCCTGCCCACTTAGTAGTCTTCCAGTCTTTGTTGTGATATTTCCCAAAATGCTGTAGTAAAGCAGGTTTGGTAAAGATCACAGAAAAGGGAAATGAGGGAGATGCCAGAAAACTAAAAAATGCTGGGGGGAAAAACCTGATTCTCAGTAGCATCTAGGCAGGAACAAATAACACCTGCAGAATTTCTTGCCTTTCCACAGAACACTTCTGTGCAAAATTTGACTTCATAGCATGTCTATAGGAAGTTCAGTCAAAACAGAGAGATGTACAATCCCACAGCGAGGGTTCCCAACCTCCCAGGAATTACAACTCATCTCCAATCTTTAGAGATCAGTTCCCCTAGAGAAAATGGGTGCTTTCCAGGGTGGATTCTATAACATTAGTAGTCTTCCAGTCTTTGTTGCGATATTTCCCAAAATGCTGTAGTAAAGCAGGTTTGGTAAAGATCACAGAAAAGGGAAATGAGGGAGATGCCAGAAAACTAAAAAATGCTGGGGGGAAAAACCTGATTCTCAGTAGCATCTAGGCAGGAACAAATAACACCTGCAGAATTTCTTGCCTTTCCACAGAACACTTCTGTGCAAAATTTGACTTCATAGCATGTCTATAGGAAGTTCAGTCAAAACAGAGAGATGTACAATCCCACAGCGAGGGTTCCCAACCTCCAGGAATTACAACTCATCTCCAATCTTTAGAGATCAGTTCCCCTAGAGAAAATGGGTGCTTTCCAGGGTGGATTCTATAACATTATACTTCACTGAGGTCTGTCCCCTCCCAAACCTCTCTCCCCACAAGCTGCACCCCAAATCTACAGGAGTTGGCAAGCCAGGAGCACTGTAGGATGGCCCTGTGGACATGTCATTGTGATCTAATCAGAATACTGATGATGTGTTGTCTTCTATTATGATGTATTTATTGTTCTCTAGTAGGGAGAGGGCAGCAGAGCAGCGCCTCAGTGCAGGTGGACAAGGTTGTGGGATAGTAAAGCAGGGACTCGAAAGGAGATGACTCCTGCCAGATAGTGGAAACTCTCAAAGATGGAAAAGTCTGGCTGACCCAAGACATTCTCTGCTGCACCATGAGATCTGATAGGTGTGCCCCAAAATCCTTGTCGATCAGGATTAGCACTCAAAGGAATTCAAGTCTTAGGAGGAGTGATACATCCGGATTATCAGGGCAAGTTACAAATAATCCTGCATAATACTAGTCCACAAACTTTAAATTGTCAAGCAGGACAACGTCTTGTACAATTAATCTGGGAACAACTAAGTACACTTGTCATCCAGAAAGTAACTGATCCAGGGCCACTAATGTCGAGAGGGGAAAAAGGGTTCGGATCTTCGGACACCTAATTGATCCCAGGGCAGAAGGTACGGGTTCAATCAGACTGGAGAAATACTGAGTGAAGGACCAGGAGGTATGTATTGGGTAGCCATAACTGATGCTACTTTTCCTATTGTTTAGATGTAGCAAAATTAAGTTGCAAAGAATAACACATTTCTGTGTACCTCTTTCAGATGACAGAGTGCCTTAGTTCAGTGTGTTAACATCTCTGTGTGGGTGGTGGTGGTGGTTATTGTAATAGAACACAGGAAAGAATGGATAAATCACCAAGATATGGATTATAGTGGAATATGCAGAAGACCTTTATATATCGAGGAGATAGAATTGATGATTTACTCATTCTAACCTGCGTGTTTCCATCTGACAACACAATGCCACAAGGAGTTAATACTTCTAGCCTGTGGTATCTTTGGCCCTTTCTCCATTCAGCTTTGCTCCAGATCTAGTGAGCACTGAATCTGCCTGCTACAAACTTGCATTATTCAAAATGCTTTTACATTTAAAAATTTGTTCCTCACCTTTTGCAGAGTTTTACTTCCATATCTGCAAAAGAAGGAAGAAAGTCTGCAGGTTCGCACCCCTGCCAGAGGCTAGAGGTTCAATTCAGCTGTCTTTCAAGATTGCCTGGTCATTGGGGGGGGGGCCATGCTGACGCACCATCCAGCTGCTTTTGCCTTGAAGGTGAGAGCAGCTGGGCAGGGCATATTGTCCTCTGAGCTGGGCTTTCCTTGTGAGGGAAACCGTACTCTACTCGGAAGAGAGCACACGCCAATGCACCTCTGAGCAGCACACCTAATGACTTCCTGAATCAGTGCTCTTGCAAGCGAACACTGAAATGTGAGATGGAGGAGTTTGAAAATTCAGAGGGAAAGTTCTACAATCACGACCTTAGATCCGAATGCTCAGGAAAACCGTTCAAAAGTACTCTTGAAAACTGCAGGGCTAATCCAGGATGAGAGTTTTCAGTGCCCATTCAACTAAGTGAGTGCAGAAGACTTACGAAAATGCAAAGCAAGACAGAAGTGATGGCAATTTGCAATGTAGATGATTACTTTTAAATACACACAAAGACAGAATTTTCTGCCAAGTGTAAAAACACCCTTTGTTTTACCTGGTGCTGGAATGCTGCAGGAGGGGTTTCCTCTCCGTATGGAAAACAAGTCCCCGCTGGACTTAATTGTTTAATGAGTTAGTTGAGATAAATGAGTTTTATGTTTGTGAAGAAGAAAAGAAAGGAAGAGAGACAAAGGAGATGTGTACAAACGTACAGGATTGACCCATTGTTGATAACTGCATGCATGGGTATCCTTGTTGTTATTCTTGAGTCACTTTATTATGATTTAGTTAACAAAAACTGCTTTCTCTCACAAGCTAGTCCTTGCTTGTTGAAATCCAAAATGAACGTTTAGAAAAATGGGCATTCCATGGTGGCTTGCTGACAACTGAAGAGATGAGTAAAAAGCTTTTGAAACGAATACTTTGCGAGAAAGGTCGGGGAAGGGGGACAGAATGGAAAGAAGATGAAAATCAGAGGTGGAGAAAAAGGTGGGAAACTTGAAGGTACACATCAGTGAGAAAAGAAATTAAGAAGCACACAAGGACTTGTCCAAGATATTTTGGTGACTACGAAAAACTTCTCCTGAAGATATATCGTAACAGAACTGAGAATTAAGAAAAAGAGGGCCAGTGAAAGTGAGGTGGACATCAAAACTGAAAAATAAAAACTGAAAGAGAACAAAAAATAAAGATCAAAAAAAGTGACAGAAAAAAGAAAGTAACACAAAAGTATACAAGAAGAGTGAAAAGGGAAAAGAAAAGCAAGCAAAATGATGACTGTACAAAAACACTAAAGAGGAGGAGGAGGAGGAGGAGAAGAAGCAGCCTTCACCTGGGTTGCCCAGGCAAGCCAAATCATGTCAGGTTTTTTCAATAATAGCAGGGTGGACTGCGCTTTGTACTTTCAAGGGAAAGCTCCTTAAAGTACTGTATTTTTCGGTCCATTGGACGCTCTGGACCATAAGATGCAGGTGCCCGGCTGGCAGACAAGGGCAAGATCGCTCCCTCTGCCCCCACCGCAAATCCAGCACTTCGCAGGGAGCGATCTCGCTGCTTGTCTCCCAGCCAGGAATGCAGGCGCTGGCGTGCTTCCCCGCGCCTGCGTGCCTAGCTGGGAGACAAGCAGCGAGATTGCTCCCTGCGAAGTGCTGGGTTTGCTGTGGGGGCGGAGGGAGCGATCTCGCCGCTTGTCTCCAGCCAGGCACGCAGGAATGGAAAAAGCATGCCACCCCCTCCGCGAAACCAGCGCTTCGCGAAGCGCTGGGTTTGCGGAGGGGGGGGTGCTTCCTCTGTGCCTGGCTTCAGCTTGCTGCTTATAGCAAGGGCTGGGATCGGAGGTAGCCAAGCCTCCGATCCCAGCCCTTGCTATAAGCAGCAGCTGAAGCCAGGCAGACAGGCACAGAGGAAGCACACACCCCTCCGCAAACCCAGCGCTTCGCAAGCGCCGGCAATGGAGGGGGCGGCGTGCTTTCTCCCTGCCTGTTTGCATGGCTTCAGCACTGATGCTTAAAGCAAGCGCTGGGATCGGAGGGCAGAGGGAGCGATCCTGGCACTTGCTGTGAGCGTCAGAGCTGGAGCCAGGCAGGAAGGCGCGGGGAAGCGCCGGGACAGAGGCAGCGGATCACCCGCCCCCCCAGGAAGGTACGTATGGTACCTTCGCTCCATAAGACGCACACACTCTTCCCCCCACTTTTTTTGGGGGGAAAGTGAGTCTTATGGTGCGAAAAAATACAGTACCTAGTTGAAAGGTCAGAGGCAGGCTCTATTCAGCCACCTCTCTAAATCTCCACCAGAACCTAATTACAGGTGATTCTTCACAGGGAAAGATGACTTCCAGGTTCAGACAAATAAATACACACACACAAACAGAAACATATATACAAACATAACATTAAGTCAATAAAAACTGAAGAAGGAAGAAGAAGAAGAAGAAGAGAAGAAGACATGACTTGGATAGTGCACGTAAGTATGATTGCGTCTGACCTTTGCAGCGAAGTCATCAGCGCTCAACATCACTTCACACACATTAACACATACTGTACAAAAACTCTAAAGAAGCAGAACAGGAAGAAGAAGAAGAAGAAGAACAGGAAGCAGAAGAAGAAGCAGAACAGGAAGAAGAAGAAGAAGAAGAAGAAGAAGAAGAAGAAGAAGAAGAAGAAGAAGAAGAAGAAGAAGAAGAAGAAGAAGACATGACTTGGATTGTGCACGTAAGTATGATTGCGTCTGACCTTTGCAGCGAAGTCATCAGCGCTCAACATCACTTTACACACATTAACACATACTGTACAAAAATCTCTAAAGAAGCAGAACAGGAAGAAGAAGAAGAAGAAGAACAGGAAGCAGAAGAAGAAGCAGAAGAAGAAGCAGAACAGGAAGAAGAAGAAGAAGAAGAAGAAGAAGAAGAAGAAGAAGAAGAAGAAGAAGAAGAAGAAGAAGAAGAAGACATGACTTGGATAGTGCACGTAAGTATGATTGCGTCTGACCTTTGCAGCGAAGTCATCTGCGCTCAACATCACTTTACACACATTAACACATACTGTAAAAAATCTCTAAAGAAGCAGAACAGGAAGAAGAAGAACAGGAAGAAGAAGAAGATGAAGAAGAAGAAGAAGAAGAAGAAGAAGAAGAAGAAGAAGAAGAAGAAGAAGAAGAAGAAGAAGAAGACGACGCTTGGGTAGTGCACGTAAGTATGATTGCGTCTGACTTTTGCAGCGAAGTCATCAGCGCTCAACATCACTTTACACACATTAACACATACTGTACAAAAACACTAAAAAAGCAGAACAGGAAGAAGAGGAAGAAGGAGAAGAAGAAGAAGAAGAAGAAGAAGAAGAAGAAGAAGAAGAAGAAGAAGAAGAAGAAGAAGAAGAAGAAGAAGAAGAAGAAGACGACGACGCTTGGGTAGTGCACGTAAGTATGATTGCGTCTGACTTTTGCAGCGAAGTCATCAGCGCTCAACATCACTTTACACACATTAACACATACTGTACAAAAACACTAAAAAAGCAGAACAGGAAGAAGAGGAAGAAGGAGAAGGAGGAGGAGGAGGAGGAGGAGGAGGAGGAGGAGGAGGAGGAGAAGAAGAAGAAGAAGAAGAAGAAGAAGAAGAAGAAGAAGAAGAAGAAGAAGAAGAAGAAGAAGAAGAAGAAGAAGAAGAAGAAGACATGACTTGGATTGTGCACGTAAGTATGATTGCGTCTGACCTTTGCAGCGAAGTCATCAGCGCTCAACATCACTTTACACACATTAACACATACTGTACAAAAACACTAAAAAAGCAGAACAGGAAGAAGAGGAAGAAGGAGAAGGAGGAGGAGGAGGAGGAGGAGGAGGAGGAGGAGGAGAAGAAGAAGAAGAAGAAGAAGAAGAAGAAGAAGAAGAAGAAGAAGAAGAAGAAGAAGAAGAAGAAGAAGAAGAAGAAGACGACGACATGACTTGGATTGTGCACGTAAGTATGATTGCGTCTGACCTTTGCAGCGAAGTCATCAGCGCTCAACATCACTTTACACACATTAACACATACTGTACAAAAACTCTAAAGAAGCAGAACAGGAAGAAGAAGAAGAAGAAGAACAGGAAGCAGAAGAAGAAGAAGCAGAACAGGAAGAAGAAGAAGAAGAAGAAGAAGAAGAAGAAGAAGAAGAAGAAGAAGAAGAAGACATGACTTGGATAGTGCACGTAAGTATGATTGCGTCTGACCTTTGCAGCGAAGTCATCTGCGCTCAACATCACTTTACACACATTAACACATACTGTAAAAAATCTCTAAAGAAGCAGAACAGGAAGAAGAAGAACAGGAAGAAGAAGAAGATGAAGAAGAAGAAGAAGAAGAAGAAGAAGAAGAAGAAGAAGAAGACGACGCTTGGGTAGTGCACGTAAGTATGATTGCGTCTGACTTTTGCAGCGAAGTCATCAGCGCTCAACATCACTTTACACACATTAACACATACTGTACAAAAACACTAAAAAAGCAGAACAGGAAGAAGAGGAAGAAGGAGAAGGAGGAGGAGGAGGAGGAGGAGGAGGAGAAGAAGAAGAAGAAGAAGAAGAAGAAGAAGAAGAAGAAGAAGAAGAAGAAGAAGAAGAAGAAGAAGAAGAAGAAGAAGAAGAAGAAGACATGACTTGGATTGTGCACGTAAGTATGATTGCGTCTGACCTTTGCAGCGAAGTCATCAGCGCTCAACATCACTTTACACACAT